>NC_048304.1:93564359-93570133 GCF_013100865.1 Trachemys scripta elegans | reverse complement strand
CATCCCAGCAATCCCTGTGTTTCCGTCCACATTTGGCGCCATCTTTCAACATCATCTTTCAACGGTTTCTGTGCAGCGCAATCTGTGTTCTGTTTCGGTCCGCGGGAAATGGAGCCCGAACTGCTGAGAAGTATGCTAACGAGTCTCACCAGAACGTCACGTTTGGCAGTCGAGCTATTCCTTAAGATCCAAAGTGACAGTGAGGAGTCTGACGATGATATCGAGTCACGTAACGCGTACGACATAAAATTGCTTGTGGCATTCACGGACATGCTCAGCACCGTGGAACGCCGCTTTTGGGCTTGGGAAACAAGCACTGAGTGGTGGGATCACATCGTCGTGGAAGTCCGGGATGACGAGCAGTGGCTGCAGAACTTTCGGATGAGAAAAGCCACTTTCATGGGACTGTGTGAGGAGCTTGCCCCCACCCTGCGGCGCAAGGACATGAGATTGAGAGCTGCCCTGCCGGTGGAGAAGCGGGTGGCTATTGCAATCTGGAAGCTGGCAACTCCAGACAGCTACTGATAGGTTGAGAACCAGTTTGGAGTGGGAAAGTCGACCGTTGGAATCGTGTTGATGCAAGTTTGCAGGGCCATTAATCGCATCCTGCTCAGAAGAACCGTGACTCCGGGTAACGTGCAGGACATTGTGGATGGCTTTGCACAAATGGGTTTCCCTAACTGTGGAGGGGCGATAGATGGGATGCCTATTCCTATACTGGCACCACACCAACTAGCATCCGAGTACGTTAATCGGAAGGGGTATTTCTCTATGGTTCTCCAGACACTTGTGGCTCACTGTGGGCGTTTCATTGACATTAACGCAGGCTGCCCGGAAAGGTGCATGACGCATGCATCTTTCGGAACACTTGGCTGTTCAGGAAGCTGCAGGCCGGGACTTTTTTTTCCTCAGAGTGGAAGATCACAGTAGGGGAAGTCAAAATGCCCATTGTGATCCTTGGAGACCCTGCTTACCCGTTAATGCCGTGGCTCATGAAACCCTACACAGGGAGCCTTGACAGCAGCAAGGAACGGTTCCACTAGGGGCTGAGCCGGTGCTGAATGACTCTGGAGTGTGCTTTTGGCCGTTTAAAGCACCGCTGGTGATTTCTGTATGGGAAGCTGGACTTGGCCGAAAACAGCATCCCCGCTGTTATAGCCACGTGCTGTACCCTCCATAATATTTGTGAAGGGAAGGGTGAAAGATTCAGTCAGGCATGGACCGCTGATGTTCAACACCTGGAGGCTGAATTTGCACAGCCAGAGAGCAGGGCTATTAGAGGGGCCCAGCACGGGGCTGCAAGGATTAGGGATGCCTTGAGGAAGCAATTTGAGGCTGAAAACCAGCAGTAATGTCTGGTGCCCTGAACGGGAGTGAAGTGCAGTGGTTACAATGTTAGTAGGAATCTATGTTTGCTAAGCTGATTTGCAGTGCCTGTTTTTTTCCTAGGCTAAGATATCTTTTACTTCATGCAATAATAAAGAATGTTTTCAAAGCCAAAAAATCCATTTATTGAAAAGAAAATTCATTTATTGAAAAGAAACACAACTGTTTGGGAATCAGAAAGGGTAAGGGGGTGGGGAACAGTACAATCACAGATTTGCGTATGTGCTGTGCAATGAGTGCTGCACTTCAGGATGGCTATACTGCATGGTGATGGGGGTTGAGTGCAGAGGGTAAGGGTCATAGTTTTCAGGGCTGGGTGGTGAAGATACAGGTGTTGGAGGCAGCTGGTAGCGGTAAGAACCTGGATGTTGGGGAAAGTGGGTTGGAGGTGACATGGGGGCACAAGGGCTGAAGGGGGGGAGGGGCGGGCGTGGTAGTGCTCCACCTGCATGGCTACGAGTGCCTGGATAGCTCCATGATGCTTATCAGCCGATCCGTGCTTTGCTGCCGGTGCGCTACGTTTTCCTTGCAGATCCTGCTTTCGCTCTCCCTCCACTCCTGCGCTTTTTGATTCTCTTTAAGAGAGTGATGCATCACTTCTTGCAGCATCTCTTCTTTGCTTTTTCGCGGTCTCTTCCAGAGTTTTTGCAGTCTCTCAGCCAGTGATAACACGGACGGCTGAGATCTCAAGGTTGCATCTGTAAAGGCAAAATGCAACACTTATTAGAGGCACCATTGTTTATACCAGACAGAGTAATGATTCCCCTACACTTAAGGAGGGCATACACAGTCTACACAATAGCATAATTTTTCCATCCCAAAGAGAGCGCACATAACCCACGGGAGCCCCAAAATGGTGAGTAAGGGGGACTGATTGTTTCAGGGTTGTACTGTCCTCTGGGTTTCTGTGCCTTGGGGAGAGCCAACAGCTGCAGGGGGCACCTACACTGAACACTGTCCCAACATTTTCCACAGGAGTTCATTCTGGAAGATATCTCGCTGCTGAGGATGACCTGGGAAGCAAGGGAGGGTCTTCTACTGCAATGCAGCTTCCACCCTGGCCCATATGCAGCTTGCCTGTGTGCAGCAATGGTCCCCCTGCCCCTCGCGGTACAGTGGCGTGGACACGTTAGCCTGACTGTGACAAGGACCATGACCAAGAAACCTGCCCAAGCGCATTGCCCACATTCTGGATGAGACTTTCAAAGAGATTACCGAGGCCGATTACCACGATGTGACAGACCACATCAATGCGCTATTCCGCATCTAGGCATGCATGCAGCCCTAACCCTCTTCTCCCGAAAAAATTCCTTCCCAAAAAAAAAGCCACTTACCGGGAACCTACTCTTCTGTTTGTCCTCCACCAAGTACCGGCCGCTGTGACTGGCTACCTTCCTCCTGGCTCGAGAAGAGCTCCTGGCTTCATGCCTCCGGGGATTCCAGTGTGTCTCCCCCTGCCCCAGCACCCTCACTCCCACTTTCCTCCTCCTCCTCCCCCCACTCTGAAGTGTCCATGGTGGTGCGCAGAGTGGAGGTGGGGTCACCCCCAAGTATCACGTTCAGCTCCTTGTAGAATCGGCAGGTCGCAGAGGGAGCACCCGAGTGGCCGTTTGCCTCATGGGCTTTGTGGTAGGCATTCCGCAGCTCCTTCACTTTAATCCTGCACTGCAGTGCATCCCAGTCATGGCCCCTTTCCATCATGGCCCTTGATATCTGCCCGAAGGTATCGTAATTCCTACAGCTGGAGCGCAGCTGGGACTGGACAGCTTCCTCCCCCCAAACACTGATGAGGTCCAGCAACTCGCCATTGCTCCATACTGGGGATTGCTTGACGCGTGGAGACATGGTCACCTGGAAAGATTCGCTGATAGCACTCCACACCTGACTGAGCAAAAGGAAGGCGATTTTTAAAATTCCCAGGGAATATAAAGGGCGGATCTGAGGGTTGGTCACCTGAGGCCAGGGCAGTAGAGTTCGAACTGATGACCAGAGTGGCTAGAACAGGCATTGTGGGATACTGCCGAATACTTCTGGAGGCCAATCAGAGTGCATGGGGTGGCCACACTGGCACCGCAGCGCAGCAGTGGCAGCGCAATACTTTTTATTCCTCTCGGGGAGGTGGAGTACCAGCAGCGCTGTAGCCGCGGAGATACAGCACTGTACATGCCTTGCCAGTGTGGACGGGGAGTGAGGTACAGCGCTGTGGGCGGCTTTATTGCGCTGTAACTCGCAAGTGTAGCCAAGGCCTAAGACTGGAGTTTTAGGTTGGGCACTATAGTTGGATAGTGAGGAATTATATTTGTGCACTGTAGTTGATAATATGTTGGAGTTGAAAGGGAATCTGTGAATGTTTGAATATTATGAGGTTTGGGTGGCAAAGCATGTCAATGAAGAGTAATGTTGATATAAATTTTAGCTTAAATCCATGATTTCCTGAATTTTTAGTGATTGTGCTGATACAGAATGCAGTAAAGCAATCATAAATGTAACTCAGTGATTTTGATGTGGGAATTATACTTGAGCTTTAATCAGTTACCATAGAGCTATTTCATCTAAGAATAACTTAACAATTAGGCAGCATTGTTTTCCATAGCCATAGCCAAGTAGGAAAGGAAATCTTAGAACAGTATATGGCTTTTCTTTACCACTCAAACACAAAACAATAGTAAAAGGGTAAATTTTGCATCAGAGAAATAAGGATAAATTGATACTTTGATCTTGAGCAAGTCTCTTCATGCAGATACTAGTGGTTCACTCAGTTAAAAACATTTGAGGGAAAGGGTAAGAGTACCAGCCACTTCACAAACCCAGTTCCTGGTCTTAAGTTGCCCCCATTGTGCTTCACTTGTCTTCTTAATTTCTTAACAGAACGTTTGTGCTAAACTAAGTGTTTCCAAAATTAACACAAAACTAACTCAAAGTTTGGCAGGGACCAGAACTACCGTTTGGATGTTTTCTGCCCAGCTCCTATTTGATCACTGCTAGTGCTCAGAATTTTTGTGCCTAACGAAGCCAACATCTGGAAAGACTATTTATTCAGGATTCTTTAAAGCACCAATCCAAATAGTTTTTTAATATTTAAAAGAGACAATGCAATAGAAGTACAAAAAGCTACCCATGCAATTTTGGCTAAAACAAAAACTTGCCCAAACAGATAGAGCACTCTGCATATCTGGACAGCTCATACCCCTCCACAAAGTACCAAGAATAGAGCTAAGCCTTGCAACATACTCTAAAGATCAACAGGCCCAGGTTCCATTAGAGTAAGAAGAAAGGGGGAGAACAGAACCAGACCAAAGGACTTTCTTAAGGAAAATGCCCTACCACCACCTCCCTCTTCCAAATCAGTGGTGCTTGGCTTAGAGGCTTCTGCTGGCTGTGGCAGCATTGCATGGGAAGAAACATGGCCTCTGAACAAAGCCAGCCCCCCAAAACCTTTGGACTTTATATGGTAGGTCAAGAACAACTTAAACTCTATCTGGAAGCAAATCTGAAGCTAGCATAGACCACAGAACACCAATGATATGTCTACTGCCTAAAGTACCGCAGCCACATACCAACAGCTTTAATTCCACATTAAGCTTCCAAACAGGGATAGTCTCACGAAAAACGCATTACAGTATTCTAACATCTAAGTGAGAAAGGCAAGGCTAATATGTAGCAAGGTCTCCACCTGAAAGGAATGGTCTCACACTTGTCACTAGCTACAGATAGATAAAAAAAATCCCTCTTTGCCCGTTTCTGTCTGTTTCTGACTAGTTGAGGTTCTAGCATGACTTTCAGACTGAGAAAGTGAGTCACAAAGGCAGGTGTGAATGGCCTGATCTAGGAGCTGTCATGGTAGCCCTGTGTCACTGGAGGATTGCCCCATGTGCTGCCAGAGTGGTGCAAAACTGGCTCTGTGGATGAGGGGAAAGCAGTGGCTGTGTTATTCCTTGACTTTAGCAAAGTTTTTGATACAGTCTCCCACAGTATTCTTGCCGCCAAATTAAAGAAGTATGGGCTGGATGAGTAGACTGTAAGGTGGATAGAAAGCTGGCTAGATTGTCAGGCTCAACGGGTAGTGATCCATGGCTCCATGTCTAGTTGGCAGCCGGTTTCAAGCGGAGTGCCCCAAGGGTCGGTCCTGGGGACGGTTTTGTTTAATATCTTTATTAATGATCTGGAGGATGGTGTGGACTGCACTCTCAGCAAGTTTGCAGATGACACTAAACTAGGAGGCGTGGTAGATACACTAGAGGGTAGGGATCGGATACAGAGGGACCTAGACAAATTAGAGGATTGGGCCAAAAAAAACCTGATGAGGTTCAACAAAGACAAGTGCAGAGTCCTGCACTTAGTACGGAAGAATCCCATGGACTGCTACAGACTAGGGACCGAATGGCTAG
>NC_048304.1:93405600-93564259 GCF_013100865.1 Trachemys scripta elegans | reverse complement strand
GAAGAATCCCATGCACTGCTACAGACTAGGGACCGAATGGCTAGGTAGCAGTTCTGCAGAAAAGGACCTAGGGGTCACAGTGGACGAGAAGCTGGATATGAGTCAACAGTGTGCTCTTGTTGCCAAGAAGGCTAACGGCATTTTGGGCTGTATAAGTAGGGGCATTGTCAGCAGATCGAGGAATCTGATCGTTCCCCTTTATTCGACATTGGTGAGGCCTCATCTGGAGTACTGTGTCCAGTTTTGGGCCCCACACTACAAGAAGGATTTGGAAAAATTGGAAAGAGTCCAGCAGAGGGCAACAAAAATGATTAGGGGTCTGGAGCACATGACTTATGAGGAGAGGCTGAGGGAACTGGGATTGTTTAGTCTCCAGAAGAGAAGAATGAGGGGGGATTTGATAGCAGACTTCAACTACCTGAAGGGGGGTTCCAAAGAGGATGGAGCTCGGCTGTTCTCAGTGGTGGCAGATGACAGAACAAGGAGCAATGGTCTCAAGTTGCAGTGGGGGAGATCCAGGTTGGATATTAGGAAACACTATTTCACTAGGAGGATGGTGAAGCACTGGAATGCGTTACCTAGGGAGGTGGTGGAGTCTCCTTCCTTGGAGGTTTTTAAGGCCCGGCTTGACAAAGCCCTGGCTGGGATGATTTAGTTGGGGATTGGTCCTGCTTTGAGCAGGGGTTGGACTAGATGACCTCCTGAGGTCCTTTCCAACCCTGATATTCTATGATTCTATGCAAATAGCCATAGTGTGGATCGTTTGATCCTGTTGTTTTTCCAAAGAACATACAATGAACAGTACAAGCAGAAGCTGTACTAGCCTTTCCACACTAATCACTGTGTCTCTCAACAGCCCAGAGCTGGAGGGTCACTTCTAGAGATGAATGGGGAGATCAGTCTGTGACTGTTCAGTCTTTGCCCTTGGCTGACCAGCAAACATGCTAGTTTTGATTTTTTGTTGTTTTTGAAGTGAACACCTGTCCAGGAGGAACTGACCTTGTCTCTCAATAAATCTCTCAATAGCTGTTACATAGTAACTACTTTTGACTGCTTACAGGCTGAGTTAAATTCAGTCCCGTGACTTCAAAGTGAGAGTCTTTGTATCCTGTTACCAAATCAGAGACCTCCAGTCTCCCAGTTACTGAATTCCTTTACTTACAGTAAGCAAACATATGAAGCTAGCAATCCAGCTCATGTTTTATGAAGTGACACTTTTCTAGGAGAGAGGAATTATTACCACAAGAACTATTTGCTGTTTAACATCAGTACCTTTAAATTTTGACAAACTTTTGCTGTTTATTAGTTAAAATTCAAAATCTAAAACGAATTCCTATTCCTTAACTATTCTTTCAACGAATCTGGTTTATTGTACAGATAATAAACTAGATGAAATAAAATAAACTATTGTGGGATTCGCTGTGCTTAAACTGGACTCCTTTTTATTGTATCTTTTAGCAATTACAAGGACAGTGTTTGTCAGCCAATGCTACTGAAATAGCAAAACAAGTATGGGGATTTTTGGATATGTGGTATGACTAGGTTTTTTTAAGAAGATACCTCATTGTTGAAGTAACCAAAGTATAAGATTTTCCATCTGCCTGCAAAGGGTTTTACAATCACTCTTGTAGCAAAGTTGTGTTGGTGTAATTGTACAGTGATTGTGAGCTCTTCAGAGCAGGGATTTTGTTTTCAGATGTGGGTGGACAGTACTTAGTATGTTGTGGGTGCTACTGAACTACAAATAAATATTTCTCTATTTTGTATAATACATTTCAACTTAGTATGGGAAAGTACCAAGGGCCAAACAGTGATACCTGTACTCATGACTTCAATGGGACTTCTTGTGTAGTAGGATATTAGTTTGAATAAGGATATATCCCAATCTGGCTGAAATGATACATGAACATCAGGAATTTTAAAATTACATATACAATAGTGCAATATCATGCTGAAGAAAAAAATCAATTAAGAAGTCTTTTTGTAAGGTTCAATGTTGTTGTATTGCAAAATAGGGGAAAATAGACACTGAACAGACACATATTAAGGAGATAAAGATAGTACTAAGAAAAATTATCCTTCATATGAAAATCTAAACACAACCACGGAGGAAAATCTTTTCTAGCAAAAAACCCATTAGTGTTTATCACCTTCTATTAATACAATCATACTTTACGGTAAGCCTATCATAAAACTTAAATGAACTGGAAAAAGGAACATTTTGTTTTGTAACATCAGATTCAATTGTCTGTTACAGTTTAGTTCTTTGTTGATTTTGGCAACAACCCCCAATCTTTCAATTCCTATGCATGCACATTCTACCCTTCTATAACATTGGTTTTAACAAGTCATTAATTTTCCTTAGTTTCCAAATGGAATGATGTGATATCGACAGTCTAGTGAGCAGTGTCTGAAAGATGTACCAAACAATGTTGTGCTAGATGTCAGAAGCTTTCAGATCTGTCAAGAACCAAAGATATGAGCTCACACTCTGAGATACATGAGAATACATCACTCACCCTACTGAGGATTTAAACGGGTTACAAATGCTTGCATAAGCCTGGCATATGGCCAAGCCTGTGGATGGACAAAGAATGTGCCAGCTATGAAGTATCAGCAAAATACGCCTACAAAGTGTTATCTAATGAAAGGATCATTATTCTTTCATCAGCAATGCTTAGGAAATAATTTCCCTTTTAAAAAAAAAAAAAAAGAAAAAACAAAAAGCTAAGAACTTTGAATCATAGATAAAAAATTCTTACTTCACTAAAATTGGAAAGTTTTAATAGGAATATGCCAATAGCTCCAAAAACTGAATAAAAAAACCTCATAACTAAACTGCACTTATTTAAAATGGAACTTCTCTAATAAAACATAGAATAAACAAATACATGATCCAGTTTATTAATTAAAATTGGCCTTACTGCAATTTGAAAATAATATATGCATGTTGGAGATTAACATCAGTTAGACCAGCAAAGAACTTGGTTCATAACTTTTCCCTTGAAATTTAAGTCTTTTGGGCTTTCCCTTATCAACATTCTTGAGAAATGTCTTTTCGGAGTCTATATGCAGAGATTTTATATAGCTGAGATTTTTTTAAAATAGGAGTCTAAAATTCAGCTACTAAATGTTTAGGCATGTGACAGAGGATTAAGAGTCCGTCAGTCATGTACGTGTTATGGTGCCAGAAAGAAACCGGATGCATGCAGAGAGGAAGGATGGTTCCAGTGATTAGTGCACTAGACTGGATTCAAGTTTCCGCTTCACCACAGACTTCTTCTGTGATCTTGGGAAAGTCACTTGGCCTCTCTGTACCTCAGTTTCCCATCTGCAAATTGGGGGGTAATAGTACTTCCCTGCCTCATGGGTATCTTCATTGTATTTATTCTAAGATTGTGAGTGGCTCAAACTCTATGTTAATGGGGGCTATAAAAATACCCTAGATAGATAGAAGAAGGTATGAACTAGCACTGCTAGACAGGTACCCAGAAGTCACCTACTACAGGACAGGCCCAACAAGGAAAATAACAGAACACCACTGGCCATCATATACAGCCCACAGCTAAAACCTCTCCAGTACATCAACAATCTACAATCTATCCTGGAAAACGATCCCTCAGGCCTGGTCTACACTACGAGTTTAGGTTGAATTTAGCAGCGTTAAATCGAATTAAGCCTGGACACGTTCACATGGCTAAGTTCCTTTTTTCGACTTAAAGGGCCCTTTAAATCGGTTTCTTTACTCCACCTCCGACGAGGGGATCAGCGATAAAATCGGCCTTAGCGGGTCGGAATTGGGGTAGTGTGAACGGAATTCGACTTTATTGGCCTCCGGGAGCTATCCCACAGTGCTTCATTGTGAGCGTTCTGGACAGCACTCTCAACTCAGATGCACTGACCAGGTAGACAGGAAAAGCCCCGTGAACGTTTGAATTTCATTTCCTGTTTGCCTAGTGTGGAAAGCATAGGTGACCACGCAGAGCTCATCAGCGCAGGTAACCATGATGGAGTCCCAGGATTGCAAAAGAGCTCCAGCATGGACAGAAGGGGAGGTACGGGATCTGCTCGCCATATGGGGAGATGAATCAGTGCTAGCTGAACTCCGTAGCAGTAAACGAAATAGCAAAATATTAGAAAAGGTCTCAAAGGCCATGAAGGACAGAGGCCATAACAGGGACGCACAGCAGTGCTGTGTGAAAATTAAGGAGCTAAGGCAAGCCTACCACAAAGCCAGAGAGGCAAACGGAAGGTCCTGGGTAGAGCCGCAAACATGCCGCTTCTACGCGGAGCTGCATGCCATGCTAGGGGGTGCAGCCACCACTACCCCAACCATGTGCTTTGACTCCGTCAATGGAGAAACACACAGGGAAGAGGGTTCGGGGTACGAGGAAGATGAGGATGAAGATAATATAGATAGCTCACAGCAGCAAGGAAGTGGAGAAACCGGTTTCCCCAACAGCCAGGATATGTTTATCACCCTGGACCTGGAACCAGTAACCCCCGAACTCACCCAAGGCGTGCTCCCAGACCCTGAGGGCACACAGGGGACCTCTGGTGAGTGTACCTTTGTAAATATTACACATAGTTTAAAAGCAAGCGTGTTTAATGACTAATGATTAATTTGCCCTGGCAATCGCGGCCAGTACAGCTACTGGAAAATCTGTTAACGTGTATGGGGATGGAGCGGAAATCCTCCAGGGACATCTCCAGAAAGCTCTCCTTCATGTACTCCCAAAGCCTTTTCAAAGATTTCTGGGGAAGGCTGCCTTATCCCGTCCGCCATGGTAGGACACTTTACCATGCCAGGCCAGTAGCCAGGGCCGGCTCTGGCTTTTTTGCCGCCCCAGGCAAAAAAGCCTCCCGCCGCCCCTCCCCCACCCCAGTGTGGCAGGGGAGGGCACCGAGCCCCGCCTTGGGCCCGCTCTCCCCGTCCGGCCAGAGCGCTGGAGAGAGAGCGGCGAGCCTGCCGCAGCTCTGCTGGCGGCCGGAGCCCCGGGAGGAGGGTGGAGAGCCCGGCTGGGGCTCCGCTCTCCCCGGCGGCCAGAGCGCTGGGAGGAGGGCGCAGAGCCCGGCCAGGGCTCCACTCTCCCCGGCGGCGAGCCCGCTGCGGCTCTGCTGGCAGCCGGAGCCCCGGGAGGAGGGTGGAGAGCCCGGCCGGGGCTCCACTCTCCCCAGCGGCCAGAGTGCCGGGGGGAGGGCAGCGAGCCCGCCGCGGCTCCGCTCTCCCCGGCGGCGAGCCCGCTGCAGCTCTGCTCTTCCCAGTGGCCGGAGTCGGAGCGCTGCGCCGCCACCCTCCAGGTGCTGCTCCAAGCACAAGCTTGGTGGGTTGGTGCCTGGAGCCGGCCCTGCCAGTAGCACATAGTCTGGAATCATTGCATAACAAAGCATGGCAGCGTATGGTCCCGGTGTTCGCTGGCATGCAGACAACATCCATTCCTTATCGCTCTTTGTTATCCTCAGGAGAGTGATATCATTCAGGGTCACCTGGTTGAAATGGGGCGATTTTATTAAGGGGACATTCAGAGGTGCCCCTTCCTGCTCTGCTGAACAGAAATGTTCCCCGCTGTTAGCCACACGGTTGGGGGGAGGAGTGAAGTGATCATCCCTGAGAATTGGGTGTGGAAGGGGAGGAGGGTTAATTGGGTTTGTGCTGCATGTTAACCCGGAAACCGCAGCCCCTCCTTTTACATTGCAAACCCATTTTAAATGGCCAACCCAACGGGTGCTTGGTATGGGAAATGAGGGCGCTACTGTTTGAAACCATTCCCACATGTTAAGAAGGTGAAAAAAGCCAAAAGACTGTGGCTTACCATGGCTGCCTGCAAGCCGAAATCTGTTGCCTGGCACTGTGTGAGTGATCTCTCTCACCAAACTGGCAGGCCCTCCATATAAGAGGAAAAATGCGACCTTGTAACAAAAGCATATGTGCTGTGTAATGTGAACAGCAAAATTTAAAGTGAAAGAGTGTACCCATTGTTCTCTAAAATGTGTCTTTTTTAACCACCTCTCCCTTCTCCTCCACCAGCTGCAAATATTTCTCCTTCACAGAGGCTAGTGAAGATTAGAAGGAGAAAGCGGCCGACTCGGGATGATATGTTCTCGGAGCTCCAAATGTCCTCCCACGCTGACAGAGCAGAGCAGAATGCGTGGAGGCAGTCAATTTCAGACTACAGAAAAGCACAATATGAATGAGAGGAGAGGTGGCGGGCTGAATCGCGGGATGAACAGAGCAAGTGGTGGGCTGAATAGGATAGGTGGCATCAGCTTGCAGACAGAAGGCAAGAGTCAATGCTCCGGCTGCTGGAGCATCAAACTGATATGCTCCAGCGTATGGTTGAGCTGCAGGTAAGGCAGCAGGAGCAAAGACCGCCGCTACAGCCCCTGTGTAACCAACAGCCCTCCTCCCCAAGTTCCATAGCCTCCTCACCCAGACGCCCAAGAACACGGTGGGGGGGCCTCCGGCCACCCAGTCACTCCACCCCAGATGATTGCCCGAGCATCAGAAGGCTGGCCTTCAATAAGAGTTAAAGTTTTAAACTGCAGTGTGTCCTTTTCCTTCCCTCCTCCCCCACCCATCCCGGGCTACCTTGGCAATTATCCCCCTAGTTGTGTGATGAATTAATAAAGAATGCATGAATGTGAAGTAACAATGACTTTATTGCCTCTGCAAGCGGTGCTCGAGTGGGGGAGGGGTGGAGTGGGGTGGTTGGTTTACAGGGAAGTAGAGTGAACCGGGTGGGGGGGGGAGGGCAGAGGGTTCATCAAGGAGAAACAAACAGAAGTTTCACACCATAGCCTGGCCAGTCACAAAACTCGTTTTCAAAGCTTCTCTGATGCGCACTGCGCCCTGCTGTACTCTTCTAACAGCCCTGGTGTCTGGCTGCGCGTAATCAGCGGCCAGGCGATTTGCCTCAACCTCCCACCCTGCCATAAATGTCTCCCCCTTACTCTCACAGACATTGTGGAGTGCACAGCAAGCAGCAATAACAATGGGGATATTCTTTTCGCTGAGGTCTGAGCGAGTCAGTAAGCTGCACCAGCGCGCTTTTAAACATCCAAATGCACGTTCCATCACCATTCGGCACTTGCTCAGCTTGTAGTTGAACAGGTCCTGACTACTGTCCAGGCTGCCTGTGTACGGCTTCATAAGCCATGGCATTAAGGGGTAGGCTGGGTTCCCAAGGATCACGATAGGCATTTCAACATCCCCAACGGTTATTTTCTGGCCCGGGAAGGAAGTCCCTTCCTCCAGCTTTCGAAACAGACCAGAGTGCCTGAAGGCGCGAGCATCATGTACCTTTCCCGGCCATCCCACGTTGATGTTGGTGAAACGTCCCTTGTGATCCACCAGGGCTTGCAGCAACATTGAAAAGTACCCCTTGCGGTTTATGTACTCGGTGGCTTGGTGCTCCAGTGCCAAGATAGGGATATGGGTTCCGTCTATCGCCCCACCACAGTTTGGGAATCCCATTGCAGCAAAGCCATCCACTATGACCTGCACATTTCCCAAAGTCACGACCCTTGATATCACCAGGTCTTTCATTGCCCTGGCAACTTGGATCACAGCAGCCCCCACAGTAGATTTGCCCACTCCAAATTGATTCCTGACTGACCGGTAGCTGTCTGGCGTTGCAAGCTTCCACAGGGCTATCTCCACTCGCTTCTCAACTGTGAGGGCTGCTCTCATTCTGGTATTCTGGCGCTTCAGGGCAGGGGAAAGCAAGTCACAAAGTTCCATGAAAGTGCCCTTATGCATGCGAAAGTTTCGCAGCCACTGGGAATCGTCCCAAACCTGCAACACGATGCGGTCCCACCAGTCTGTGCTTGTTTCCCGGGCCCAGAATCGGCTTTCCACGGCATGAACCTGCCCCTGTAACACCATGATTTGCACATTGCTGGGGCCTGTGCCTTGTGAGAGGTCTATGTCCATGTCAATTTCCTCATCACTCTCGTCGCCGCGCTGCAATCGCCTCCTCGGCTGGTCCTGGTTTTGCTTTGGCATGTCCTGGCTCTGCATATACTCCAGGACAATGGGCGTGGTGTTCATAGTGCTCATAATTGCCACGGTGATCTGAGCGGGCTCCATGATCCCAGTGCTATGGTGTCTGGTCTGAAAAAAGGCGCGAAACTAGTATCTGATGGATGGAGGGAGGGGCGAGTGACGACATGGCGTACAGCTACAGGGAATTAAAATCAACAAAGGTGGCTGTGCATCAGGGAGAAACACAAACAACTGTCACACAGAATGGCCCCCCCAACGATTGAACTCAAAACCCTGGGTTTAGCAGGCCGTTGATTTCACGGAGTGGGGGTGGGGAAGCAAATGAATACAGAACAAATCTATTTTTTACATCTTAAGCTGGCAGATGACGGTGCAGCATGACTGATAGCCCTCGGTATCTTCTGGGTGCTTGGCAGAACATACTGGGCGCTTGGCAGAAAATAGCATACTACGACTGATAGCCATCATCGTCATTGGGAAGGCAGGACGACGACGACGGATACCAGTCATAATATACCATCTTCTACCAAAAGGCAAGGGGCTGCTGCTATGTAGCAATGCAGTACCACGTCTGCCGGCACCCAGAGGACATATGGTGACGGTGAGCTGAGCGGGCTCCATGCTTGGCATGGTATGTTGTCTGCACAGGTAACCCAGGTAAAAAGGCACGAATCGATTGTCTGCCGTTGCTCTGATGGAGGGGGAAGGGCCTGATGACATGTACCCAGAACCCCCATGTGACACTGTTTTGCATCATTCAGGCATTGGGATCTCAACCCAGAATTCTAATGGGTGGCAGAGACTTCGGGAACTGTGGGATAGCTACCCATAGTGCAACGCTCCGGAAGTCGACGCTAGCCTCGGTACTGTGGACGCGGTCCGCCGACTTCATGCACTTAGAGCATTTTATGTGGGGACACACACAATCGGCTGTATACAACCGATTTCCATAAAACCGGCTTCTATAAATTCGACCTAATTTCGTAGTGTAGACATACCCTATGTCTTACAGACCTTGGGAGGCAGGCCAGGTCCTCACTTACAGACAGCCCTCCCACCTGAAGCAAATACTCACCAGCAACTACACACCACATCACCGAAACACTAACCCAGGAACCAATACCTGTAACAAACCTCGTTGCCTACTCTGTCTCCATATCTACTCTAGTGACACCATCAGAGGACTCAACCACATCAGCCACACCATCAGGGACTCGTTCATCTGCACATCTATTAATGTGATATATGTCATCATGTGCCAGCAATGCCCCTCTGCCATGTACATTGGCCAAACTGGACAGTCGCTACGAAAAAGAATAAATGGACACAAATCGGACATCAGGAATGGTAACATACAAAAGCCAGTAGGAGAACACTTCAATCTTCCTGGACATTCTATAACAGATTTAAAAGTAGCCATACTTGAACAAAAAAACTTCAGAAACAGACTTCAAAGAGAAACTGCAGAATTAAAATTCATTTGCAAATTTAACACCATTAATTTGGGCTTGAATAGGGACTGGGAGTGGCTGGCTCCCTACAAAAGCAACTTTGACTCTCCTGGAATTGACACCTCCTCACCTACTATTGGGAGTGAACTACATCTACCCTGATTGAATTGGCCTTGTCAATACTGGTTCTCCACTTGTGAGGTACTCCCGTCTCTTCATGTCTAAGTATAATAATACCTGCATCTGTAATTTTCACTCCATGCATCTGAGGAAGTGGGTATTTTAGCCATGAAAGCTTATGCCCAAATAAATCTGTTAGTCTTTAAGGTGCCACCGGACTCCTTGTTGATCTTCCCAATGTTACTTTACATCTTGTCCTCTGACCTGATACATGTCAATTCCTGTTTTAGGTAAGTGGTGATTCATATCCCAAAAGTGGGGTTTGATACCTAACCTTAGAGTCTGAATTTGAAAGTTGAGCCCTTCCCATTTCATAGCCATAGGAAAGAACATCTTTCCTTCCATACTCAGCAGCATAAGAGACAGATAGTGCTCAGACAAGGAGAAATTGTTGACTTTGATGTACAATAGATCCTTTTCCAGCATTCCACATTTCTGAAGAAAATCTGGAATCTCCTGTCCCATCACTTAATAAACAGAGGAAGCTGGCCAGTTTGTGCACAAGCTAGCTTTCAGATGAGATTTGGATCTACTTTTGTAACAGCAGCTACCACTTGTAAGTACCCAAAGGAATACCAGATGTACAAGGCTGAAGACAATCTTAGAACTTTAGTGAGAATCCTTTAAGTAAATAATTCTGTCACAATTTACTTTACGTACTTTTCACAACAGTTGTGGTTTAAAGTTGTGTTTACTATAACTATGTTCAGCTGATATTAACCAGCTGTCTTTAGGGTTACTATCCGTCCGGGTTTCCCCGGACATGTCCGGCTTTTTTAGCTTTAAATGACCGTCCAGGGGGGATTTCTAATAAGGTAGAAATGTCTGGGATTTCTCCCTTCCCCTTATTCAGAGTGTGGTGTGGCTGATTGGACGGCTGTGCCTGATTGAAAGCCGCCCACAGCCACTGGGGCCTCTAGCAGCCAGAGTCCCTCCCCCTTCCCTGCTCCCTCCCCCCCTGCAGAGCAGCATCTTATTTGTTTGGCTGCACGTGGAGCCCGCAGCTCTCCCTCGGCCTGATTGGGGCGGGGGCAGGCAAGGGACAGGGAATGGGGGGTTAGATTGGTCGGGGGTTCTGGGGGGGGGGCTGTCAGGAGAAGGGGGTGTAGAGAGCGGTTGGGGCAGGCAAGGGACAGGGAACAGGGAGACTTAGATAGGGGTGGGGTCCTGGGGACAGTTAGGGTGGGGGGGACTGGTAGGGGGTAGGTGGATTCTGAGGGGGGCAGGAAGTGGGAGGGAGCGGGGCTAGGGCAGCACCCCATGTCCTCTTTTTTGATTGTTGAAATATGGTAACCCTAGCTGTCTTGATATTATTTTTTGTAACATTCATTTGATCTCTCTCTCAAGGCCCCATGTTGAGGCTACAATGATCTTTCAGATTGCTTGTCATGGCCATGATCCTGCAAAAAAGACAAGATTCCCTTTGGAGCCCATTAATGCTGCTACTTAACTGGACAGAGAAATCAGAGCTGAGGAATACAAGACATTTTCTTCTCTCAGAGGACTCGAAGCACGAAGCACCACAAAGAGGAGAATGGCCCTGGCAACTGAATGCGCATCTCCCACCCAGCACTACAGAACATTGCCAATACGCAGGACCAACGTGAAGGCTCTTTAAAAATAAATTCTCCAAGCACAAAATGCAGCAGGAAGATTATTGAGTGTTTTATGTGACACTAAAACAAACCAAGACGTACAATCTTATTACAGTTCCACCATTTGAAATAGAACAGGTGTGTCTACAGCAACTCAAAGGATTTCAAAGTGTTTTACAAACCTCCATGAATCAAGAACTTTACACAACCAATGAGGCAGGCAAGTTCCAACATTGGATAACTTTAAACACAGCTGCCACTTCTTAAGGCGAAGAGCTTACACCTCTACTGAAACTACTACTCCTGTTGGGTGGTCCAGGAAAACAATTAAATAACTATCCACCAGAGATACAAATAACAAGAACAGAGAAGCCTCATCGTTTCACTGACTCAGATACTGAAGGCTCAGATATAAATGAGTTAGAAATGTTCCAAAGTAAATTCTCAAGTTTAAAGTCACTGTCTCTGCAGCCATCCAGAGGTCACAGTACAAGCTTCACCAGCCCCAAGAAATACCTCTCGTATCTGAGGGATTGCTTAGTGGTGTCAAATCAGTGGAGCAGCCTTCAATCTTATTTGAAAAATCTGTTCAAATTACATTGGATGGGAATGTGCTCTGAAGAAAGTTTGAAGGACCTTAACAAATTGGAAGTGACCTGAACTGAGGGGAGGAGGTAGGGTGTTATCCCATTGGGTGTGGGTCTGACTCAACAATTCCATTAATGACTACAAATGGAGTCAATATTTTATTAATTAAATTAGCAGATAACACTAAATTGGCAGGTGTCACAAAAGCAATTGAAAAGAAAGGAATAATAAAGCAGAGACTGGAGAGGTTAGGAGTGTTTTTCAGCTCATTCTTTGCACTGTTTCACTCTACAGGCCAGAGATGTTTGCTATCTGCAACAAATTAAGGGAAAACTTGCATTGTTGCTTTTGAAAATGCTAAAAGCTTGTTACACCAGCTGTTAGCTTGGATAAGCAACAGATTGCATATAAATCTTTATAACTTGCCTTTTATAATTTTTTTTCACTCTACAGAGCCAAATGAACCATTAAGACTAAGTTTGTTATAAGGAAAGAGTGAATCAGCTTGCTTTTTGACTTTGGAGATGTAGAAGGAACTTTGCGGTCACTGATTGTAATTAAAAGTTATTGTGTTGCAAATGTTTCCCTCCCCAACCCAGCTTTCTTAATGGTGGGAAGAAAAGGTGACTAGGTACTTGGTGTTCCTGTTCAGTCCATTTCTCAGATTGGCAGCCAACACTAGCACTATTACTGTTATCTAAGTCTTCATGTGATGGACATATACTAGGAGAGAGTCCAATGAACCTGAGCAACAGGAATGATAGCATGCTGAAACTTTGACAGCAGATCCAGTATGGTGACATAAAAATAGACTGTTTTAAGTATTTCCTTTTTTCATTGCATGCAAAGCCAAGACTGAATTCTGCTAAGGACTATAATAGCCAAGGGGAGCAGGCTAGAGCGATGTCACTTGATTCAGGCATTGCACAAAAGCATGTACTAAAAACTGACAGTTAAAGATTTAAAATGAAGAAATATTGGCCCAACAGGTCTACTACTACAATAGTATCAGAGATCTTGTCACAAAGGGTCTCTCTTTTTGTGTATTGAAGTGTTTACCCTGCAACTGATTTTCATACTAAAGTATGCATTACCCGTAGCATTCACTTCAACATGTTGTATTGAAAAATATTGATTTTTTTAAAAATGTCAAGGAGAGTAATTACTCCTTATATATAATTGAAACTATGCATGGCAACTTTTATTAGTACACAAGCTTCCTATTTATTTGACTCATGAGTTGACATATTAAGGGGCTCAGCCCTTTACAGGATTAATCCATAAAACAATTTCATAAAGTGTGGTCTAATGAGTTAAGCTCTCAACTGGGAGACCTAAAGCACAAAAATTCTACTCCTGACTCCTACTTTAATTGCTTTTCTGACCTTGTGTCACAGTCACTTAATCTCTCTGCCTCATTTTTCCTATCTATAAAATGGGTATAATGAATTTGTACTGATTACTGGCCTCAGAAGTGGATTAGGTATAAACATTGAGTAAATGTTTGTCAACTATTTTGAAAATGTGCTAAGTGTTTATTGAATCCTCCTGTACAAATCCAGTAGTTACTTTTTAATGTTAAATATTTAAGACATTTAAAAACCTTTTTCTCCAAAAAAGATTCTAGATTTCACATTCATACTATCTGCTTATAAAGTGTTATTTTAAAAAAATCTAATGAAGTCATTTGCCTTGATGTTGTCACTTTGCATGTCTAATTTCATCTCAGTGAGATGTGAAATGTTCAGCTCATAAAAAGTGGAAAATAGCTGGTAATGGCAGCAGAGACAAAACTTCAAGTGTACCTTGTGACACTATGAACCATACAACTGAACACTGTATTTTAAATGCTGCATTTTGCTCTTTACCTTTAGTTTCAATGCTGTTTCATAAAACTTAAATGATGATTCCTCAGTGTTATCTGCTATTTTAGACTACATATTCTATATTGTTTGCATTATAATGAAGTACATTAAAGTAAGATTGCTTTCTCTCCAGGACCTGTATTAAAACAAGAGTTTTTCATGAAGCTATGTGTGGAGTAAAATTTTAGATAATATTGCAAACTATTGTTATTATAAAATTACAGAAGCCCCTCCTGAAACTTTTAGTCTCATTAATTGATTTCATTGCAATTCTATGCACATGAGGATTAGTGAGTAAGGGATGTGGTATAGGACCCTATCTGAAAGCCAGGGCACATGGAAATGAGACAATATTGGATTTTCAGGGCCATTACTTAGGACCAAATTCAACACCCTTTGGAAGCAATGGGAATTGGATCAGGCCCGATCTAATTAGAATTATCTTAGCCAGTAAAGCTAGTTGAATTGTTCATTGTGAAAAGTTTATCTGATGAATTTTAGCCACTTTCTCCCTGTTATATGGAACCACCTTTTTCTTATATATTGAGTGCATTTACAGTATTTACTGGTCTGCATTTTCATTGCAATCTCGGTCAACCACACACAGCTTTGTAGTTGTGTACACTTTGTTAGTTCCAGTTACAAATGTTTTTCCACATAAACTCTTGTCTGTCTCATTGGATGAACTGTGTTAGTGCTACATGACTGGCTCATGGATGGTTTTTGTGGGAAGAGGTGGAAATGCTTTCTTAAGTGTTCCACTCCAGTCTCAAATACAACACCCTATTTCATCTATTGGCCAAGTATATTTATTCAGTATAGACCCATCTAAGTTTTCTGCTACTGCTTTTCCAATTCAACACAGGTATCTATTGTCACCAGAAATATAATTGTCTATACCGGTCATCAACCCAGAAGCCTAAGTGGGGTTTGTAGCCTGGAAGTTCCCTAGCAGAAGTTCCAGGGCAGAAAAGGGTCAGAGGCTGTTTTTTAAAAGGGAAATGCTATCTAAGTCAAGGAAACCACTTCAATGCCAGAAAGAGAAGGCCCAGCTGGAGAGAGTGGAAGTAAGAGGGAATTGGCCTCCCATAAGGTAGATAACCAAACCTGTGGATACACATGGCTTATAATGACACTGAGGGGGGCTGCATTCAAGAGTTTGTTGTTTTCCATAGATCTTTAACTCTCTGTGCTTTTTAAGAGTAAAGTGTTTGTGGATAAGAAATTCCTTTGCAAGGCCTGTGTTTTCTTGCTTTATGCCATGTTGTCCCTGAAAAGTGCAACTATAAAACCAGAGGTCCCACTGCCAAATGGATTTGGTGGGAGGGTTGGGGACAGGGCAGAGTGTGTCTAAGCAACTTGGAGGCTTGGGAGGGCTGTGGCACTGGTTCTAGGTGTCTGGACTGCAGGGTCCCACTTCCCAAGAAGGCTGTCAGACACTGGCTCTGCACTTAGGAGTGAGCTTGAGAGACCCAGAGCTAGGAGTACTGATCAGTCACTATCCAGATTAAGGGGATTTAGAAGCACATGGGATTTAGTAGCTGAATCCTGTTAGGAATCAAGACATAGGCAGTCTGGCCTAGCAGTCAGAGTAGGAGTCTGGCCTAGCAGTTGAAGCAGGAGTCAGGAAATGGAACGGCGTGTCAGAAACTGGATGCCAAAGCCAAGAGTCAAGCAGAGTCAGAGCCAGAAATTGGAGCCAAGGGTCAGAGGCCGAATGCCCAAAGCCGAGAGCTGGGGTTGGAGCTGGGATTGATAGCTGATGGTCAGGAGTGAGGTGTAGGGGCAGGAACCAAAGATGACGCAAGGATCAAGCACAAAACAGGAGCAAGGCAGGAAATGGGAGCAAAACTTGGCTGCAGATCGTGGGGGACAGGCAAAGAGCAAAGTCCAATGCAGCAGCAACAGAGAGTCTGTGCAGTTACTCAGAAAGACCATCTGGGTCACTTCCTGGCTTAAGTAGCAGTGGGAGCCAATCAGGTGCCCCTAGATCTTGGGTATTCTGATAGGACTTCCTGGGGGATCTGAGAACCCCAGACTGGTGAGGTGCCTCTTCATTTGTCTCTCTTGGTAGCAACGAGGGAGTTTTGGAGACCCTGAGCCCCCAGAGCTCTGGGTTCTAAATCTGCCAAAAGATCCAGATCCAATCATCATGGACTGGTGTCCACTCAAAGAGTGGGACTGGACTGGGTTATAACAGGAGATATTAAGACAAATAGTGGTGCAAAATTTGGAAGTTCCCTTGGGGACAGAGAGCTTCTATCAATCACAGTAAGTTCCAAACTAAACAACCCCCTTCAAGAATAAGACTATTCATTCAGACACTACCTTTATAAACATTCCCTTTTAGGCCATGGATTATCTAGTTTTCTTTAACTCTAGAAAATAAATATTAATATATCTTTGGCTTCTGCTCACAGAACATTTATTAAGTCATAAAGCCAAACCCGTCTGACTTTGTAGGAGTTACATAGGGAAGAATTTCATCCAAATGTTTGTGGCACCCAAACTGACTATTCTGGAAGTGATTACAAGCCCAGAAAACTTTGTTTAGAAAAAATTGTTGAAGTTGCTAAGTGACAATTCAGTAACTTACAACATCATTTACAAAACCTAGATTCAAGCATAGAATGGAATAGTTAATAAATCTTACATTACTCACATGATTTAAAACAATGTTACTTGTTCCAGGGGGAGTGTAGAATTCATGGTGTCCTTAACAATTCATTTAAATGCTTTAAAGTGCTTGAGTTTTATAAATGCTGAAATGATATTCATGCTACTTAGCCACCTTATCCAGGGCAGAGTTGTTATTGTTTTTGTTTGTTTGTGTATTTGAGAATTTCACAGTTTTTTTTTTTTTAAAATGGTGTGATGGTAAATGAAGACACAATTTATTTAAAATATTAAATAAATAGGAAGGAGAGATCACCTGATCTCTGATCACCTGATTATTAAATTGAAAGAATGAGTAGTACTGTCAAAGATGATAAAGGTAGCTAAGAAGCTTGTCTCATTCAAGCACATCTGGCAGGATGCGAGAGTTTTATATAAGTTCTTGTTAAGCCAGTCATGCATTTACCACTGTGTGCAACTCAGCCTGCCTTTACTCCCAAGGTTGGTAGAAAGTGTAAAATAAACATACCAAAATGACTGAGCCCCATAATAAATTACACCTCTGCAGAGCCAAGACTGGAACACTGGCCCTTCAGCACCATAAGTCCAGGCCTCTAACTAAAGGGAAAACTCTGTTAACTGTCTAATAGAATAACGCCTTTATATTCTTTCTAAACAGCAACATAGTCATACACACACACGCATGTGTGTCACGCCCAACTCTGCTTCCCGCTGAAATCAAGGGCAAAAAATTCTCATAGGTACTAATGGGATTAGGACAGGGGTGGGTAAACTATGGCCCGGGGGCCACATCCAGCCCTTCAGTCATTTTATTCCGGCCCTTATTTGACTCTAACAAATTAAACATTTCTTAAAATTATAATTGTATTCGTTTTTGAGGTGATGAGAAATGGTGATTAGAATGACTGAAAGGAATTTACCTAATGATACTTATCTTTTCAGCACTGTCATTTTGTTTGTATTTTAGAGAAAAATATCAGCAATTTAGGGCATTGTTTCAATTCTAGCTCATTTCAGAAGTAGTTGGAAGTTGATATTTGACAGCTGCTTGGTAGCCTATGTGAAATACACTGTACTCTCCATGACTTGTTCCTATTGATGTTGACCACAAAGTCATGTTCAACAACAACTCAAACTTGTGTTCTAAGTAGGGCTGGCTGGAAAACAAGAATTCCACCCTCTGTCTCTCCTGCACCCCTCCCCAAAAAAGGAGGTTAAAACTAGACCTTTCAAAAAGTTTTGTGAAAACAGTCCAGAATAGAGACGCACCTGGGATATGGGTGTTCCCGGTTCAAGTCCCCACTCCAAATCAAGCAGAGTGGGGACTTGAAACTGGGTGTCTTATATACGGAGTGCCCTAACCACTGGGCTATTGGCTGCTCTGGGAAGTCTCTCGGACTGATTTCAGTGGTGGTACGACATTTAACATCATCTGAACAGTTTGCCCTACACTGAAATAATCCATGGTGTAACTCCATTGACTTCAATACCAGGGTGAATTTTTGTGTTGCCCAGATCCACAGATAGTTAAGGGATCCACCAATAGCTCTTACTGACATTAAATTTCTGATCTAGGTGTTAGGCAACCCGTAGTTGGAGACCAAGAGTGCATCTGGATCTTTCTCCTGATAAGGAAGCCCTGCGCTATGGTAGTGGTAATAACAAAAGTAGATTTGTGGATCTGCTGGAAAAATCCTATGATCCTCAAGCAGATCACAACTCATTTTGTGAACTGTTTTGGTGCATTGTTACCTTTTTTAGATTGATCTAAATCTAAATTGGGTAAATTGGGAACCTGGAATTTGTATCATTTAAGGCTTTTTTAAGTCCAAGATTCATAGCTGCCAAAAAAAAGGAGACATATGCTTAACATTAAAACTGAAAAGCAAATACATTCCATATACAGAAATAACATATAGGCCAGTGGTTTTCATACTTTTTTTCTGGGGACCCAGTTGAAGAAAATTGTTGATGCCTGCGACCCAATGGAGCTGGGGATGCGGGGTTTGGGGTGAGTGAGGGGCTCAGGGCTGGGGCAGAGGGTTGGGGTGCAGGGTGAGGGCTGCAGGGTGGGGCCAGGAATTAGGGATTCAGGGTGTGGGAGGGAGCTCTGGGCTGGGGCAGGGGCTAGGGGTGCAGGCTCTGGGGTGGGGCCAGGGATTAGGGGCACAGGAAGGGGTTGCAAGTTTAGAGGGGCTCAGGGCTGGGGATTGGGGCACAGGGCTGGAGCACAGATTTACTTCTGGCGGCTCACAGTCAGCGGCA
Source organism: Trachemys scripta elegans (assembly GCF_013100865.1). Lineage (NCBI taxonomy): Eukaryota > Metazoa > Chordata > Testudines > Emydidae > Trachemys > Trachemys scripta. The sequence goes on along the minus strand of NC_048304.1, from coordinate 93,545,673 downwards.
CAGCCGGGGTGAAGAGGCAGGCTTCCCGCCTCTCCTGGCACTGCAGACCGCACTGCGCCTCGGAAGTGGCCAGAAGCAGGTCCGGCTCCTAGGCGGAGGCATGCAAGCAGCTTCGCACGACTCTCGCTCGCCGGCACCAATTCCCCACCCCCAGTTTCCATTGACCTGTTCCCGGCCAATGGGAGTGCAGAGCTGGTGCTTGGGGTAGGGGCAGTGTGCAGAGTCCCGTGGCCCCCCCCGCCTAGAAGCTGGACCCACTGCTGGCTGCTTCTGGGGCGCAGTGTGGTGTTGGAACAGGTAGGCACTAGCCTGCCTTAACTGGGTAGCACCACCGACGGGACTTTTAACGTCCCGGTTGGCGGTATTGATCAGCGTGACCGAGTGCCTGACATGCCACGACCCAGTACTGGGTCGCAACCCAAACTTTGAAAAACACTGATATAAGCTATATGTTATACTGTACTCCTGATTACTTGCAGAGTTGAGTTTCATGCATACAGAATATCTATCATGTCACAAGATTGCCTGTTCCAAGTAGCATAGCAATATTACTGAAGTTGCTTGAGAAGACCCCAAGTCAACCCCAACAAATAAAGAGTTTGTTCTTCTTATGGAAGAACAGATAGTGAAGAAAAGACTCAAGCAGAACCTCTCTCTAGTGAAGAGGAGGCTCAAGCAGACCTAAATAATGTCAACACTGTAACTATTCATCCATAGATGGCAACGAACTGGAGTTGAGATGGAAGGAAAACAATTATACCTAAAGAAATGGCAGCCTATATCTTACTGGAAGCAGATTACAGTTTATACTGTAACTGTATAACCAATTTGGTAGAAAAAAGTGAGATTTGGTTTAGTTTGCTAACTATCTATCAGTCTCTCACAGGAAAAGGTAGTCTCATCCTAATAAGGCAGAGCTGTCTGCTAGCAACATAGTCTGGATGCCTTATGTATGAAATAATGCAAGCCATTAGGAGAGCTGTTTCAGTATGACTGAGGAGCCGTATCATCTTTCCATCAATAATGAAGTATGATCATCTTTGTAGGATTATTCATGATGAGCCATACGCAAATGCTTTGCTCATATGCATGCTATATCTGAGTTTCATGTTACAAGAGAAGCCACTTAATGTCCTGGCTTACCCTCTTGCATTCCTCCAGTGTGAAAGAGCAGTGAAAAAGACCAGCCATTATGTTTGTGTAGTAATCAATTTGCTGCACAGGGAATATAAAGTAATAGCATATGTTTGATGTCTTTTTGCCTAGTAATAAATTTGCTCTGTGTCTTATTTTGAACTGTGAAGTGTTTCCTCTGTTTCAATGATAACATGATATGGCGGAATTCTTTAGAATAGTGGTTTACAAACTTTTTAGGCTGCGTACCCCTTTACAAATAATGTATTCTACTGCGTACCCCCATCTGAGCTAGGCAGAGGTGACATGGCGGGCACACAGGGTCAAATGACCCCCAAGATTTCTGCCTTCCATTTAGCAACAGCTTCTAGAGGTTTCCAAACTGTGGGGCATGCCCCATTGGGGGGCACAGAGGAACGTTCAGGGGGGCAAGCAGTGACACCAGGTGGCTTGGGTCTGCCCCATGTGGCGGGTCTCGGAGACGGAGCACCACCTCTATCCCAACTCATCTCAGAGGGTTGCCCCAAAAAAGTTTTGAACTGAGCCCCTCCCCTTTGAGATACAATTTTTGATTGCACTCCCCCCAACCCAGACAGGCTGGGTGACCCACTGAGGTGAATCAGGGAGTGGAGGGGGCATTGCCTCCCCGAGCTGGCCCCCTGGAATGTTCCTCCATGCCCCACATTTTGAAAACCTCTGCTTTAGAAGTACTATGTGAACAGGTGACACAAGTACAGAGCAGGGCAGCAAATGGCTTTCCTGTCCCGCAAAACTTTTTGAGATTTCAAACATTTTTCTGTTCCACATCTATATGAAACTGAAACCTTCTGAAATTTTCATGAAAAAGGAATTCCTCCCAGAATAGCCAATAATCCAGCAACTATGGGACTCCTCTGGGATGTGGGAGCCCTAGGTTCAAGTCCCTGCTATACCCAATTCAGAACAGGCTAATAACTAGGCTATGGCTATTACAGAGTACGTGGGTTTCAGAGTACTGTTTTTTGAGCAGAAATTCCATCCTGCACCTGGGAACCCTTTTCTAATGAACATTTTGTCAAAACTGGTACATTCGAGCAAGTCTTTGGTTTTGACAAATCAGCATTTTCTGACAAAAAAGCATTTAATTGAAAAATTCCTACTCAGCTCTAGTCCTGACAGCAGTGCTTCTGCCAACTGCTGAGCACAGGGGCAGCTGAATTACCTGTTGATGCTGCTGGAAGGAGATAAATGAGCTCTGCAATAATTCATGATGCTCCCTTATTTTAGAAGAGCTCTTTGTTTCTTGAGCTATTTATAACAGTCACTGCAGTTATTTTAGTACATTTTGAGGTGAGAGACAGATCTCAGCAATGATGTGAAGATAAGCAGTTGAAAACAGTCAATACAATTTCTTAGAGACAGTGTTAGTGGGTTGTTTCTAAAGTAGGCTCTGTGGGCTGCGTTGTGAGGGAGAGCTCTCTCAGTTCAGGCAGAAAAATACTTTAGAAAAAAGGTAGTAAATAAATAGGAATATCACCCCAAACTACCAAAGTTTTGCAAAAGCTCTTATTTTTTTGCTGCCACATTCTATAACCCTTACTGGAGCAGGAATCCTTTTCAAATTAATGGGAGTTTTGCTTAAGCACAGACTGCAAAAGTTGACTCTTCCTTTAAAAGTCTGTCTTGATTTGTGGACATAGTGAGCATTTCTTATTCCTTTCTGTGAGCAATACATAATATAGTACAATTTGGGGCTCTTTCCCCATTTACACCAAAATTCATTCAATAACATACTCACGTTTGCTTAACAGTTTTCATTAAGGGGCGGTTGGATAGTCAGGTGCTGCAAAGCCATTGGTGGAGATCAGCTTTTGCTTACACCACACCTATATGACCTGAGGCACGTAACTCTATTAAACAGCACAAAGGCTTAACTATTTTAAAAAGTTTTAATTTTTCAGGTACGTATATACAAGAGAGAGAGCTAGCAGTTGGAAACAATTTACCCTGAAGGTGGAATTGCATGTGATATGGATCTGTCAGGTGAATGCAAGAGCATCAAAATACAATCAAAAGAATGTTAATCAAATAGCACAGAAATACATAGTTTTTAAACTGTGATCTGTGAACAAAAAAAGAAAGCCATGTGTTTATATCTAGCTTGCATTCCCACCCCAGGTAGGCTGTTAGTTTGTCCATTGTTATGAGTTCCTAAATCTGGAGCACAATTCACTTTTAGACAACTGGAAATTCCACAGTGGGGCAACACCTCGCACACAAAATGAAAATATTCACAGTAGAATAAACGTACCTTCGTCCCAAATCTTTGCCTCATTCAGAGCTGAAAATTTGATGGACAAACTGCCAAATGCAGGATCCACGTGAGGCAATGTCCCAGCCTATACAAAGCCATTCCTGTTGGTCCCATAAAACAGCAACAAAGGTAGAAGTTTGAAGGATGCTTTTAGAAGTGCTATTATCATTTTAATAATGAGTGCATATAGAGCTAAGACAGGTTATGTTATCTCATCTAGAGCCCTCCTTCTCATTTTTGTAAGCTACCTAACAGATGTCAGGTGGTAATGACCTTGTCCGTTTTCTACTAAGCTAGGCATTCATACCAGTGGCCTAGAGGTTGCAATCTAGTCTGTTTTAGAGTGGTAGCCGCATTAGTCTGTATCAGCAAAAACAACGAGGAGTCCTTGTGGCACCTTAGAGACTAACAAATTTATTTGGGCATAAGCTTTTGTGAGCTAGAACCCACTTCATCAGATGCATGGAGTGAAAAATACAGGAGCAGGTATACATTAAAGAATGGGGGTTGCTTTACCAAGTGTGGGGTCAGTCTAACGAGATAAATCAATTAACAGCAGGCTGCCAAGGGAGGAAAAATAATTTTTGAAGTGGTAAGAGAGTGGCCCATTACAGACAGTTGACAAGGTGTGAGTAACAGTAGGAAGAAATTAGTATTGGGGAAATTAAGTTTAGATTTTGTAATGACCCAACCACTCTCAGTCTTTATTCAGGCCTAATCTGATGGTATTCAGTTTGCAAATTAAATTAGTCTGTAGTTCATTACCAGTTCTTTAAGCCATGTGGTCCTATGTGGAGAAAGTCAAAAGCTGCAATGATGTAACAGAGTATTGTAGGCTATGTCACTTGGTTTAATTTGCAAGTATACATTTTTCTTTAATTTTGCTCAATTTTGTGGGAAAATATGAAATTTACCAGAAGATAACTCACTGAAAACATCAAATCTGTTATGTCCTACCACATTTCAATTAATTTAGACTAAATTTTTTTTTAAATATTCAAAATAGTTACTATTGTACTGCAGTTATAAAGCACAGTGTGCTAAGAATCATAACCCTATTTTTCTGTTTAGCCCACAAAGAAAAATTCAGTATTTCATATTTCAGAGTGAGAGTCACATAAACACTGCAGTTGATTAAACAGAGTAATTAGATTACATTCCCTTATTTTGCTGTTTCAAGGATCCATCAAGATTAGTTTAGAGTAGACATCTACAATTCCCATGGAATTCAAACCTATAACTTAGAGATCTCTCACCACTGCTTAAAGAGAACCCTGATAATAAGAAATACTTCAAGTAATCTCACTTCCAATAGTGTCACTGAACTCTGGAGCTATCTCTTTACGTAAGAGAAGCTATGACTATATGACATAGGAACTAATGGTACGGCAATTGTTTCTAATCTAATTTTAAGATAGGAATAATTCTTATTATTACTACTACGATTATTTAAATTTGGTTCTAGTGTACTAGGTAATTGTTAAGTGCCTAGTATCTATGCACATTAGAAATGCCTAATATACTAGGAGAGCAATTTTGTGGAGCTGTTGATGGCTACATAGAATGAGTCTGTATTTACGGAGATTTACTCCAGTTCTATTAACAAAAATAATTAAATTTAAAAATGCTTTTTTACACTTTCTGGTAAAGCAGCAAGACTTTGGCTTCAGACTGGAACAGAAGTGAAATGAATCCATATCTCTGCATGCCTGTCTAGATGGTACCAGGATAGTAATTTTCTGCTAGAGCAGGGGTCGGCAACCTTTCAGAAGTGTTGTGCCGAGTCTTCATTTATTCACTCTAATTTAAGGTTTCGCGTGCCGGTAATACATTTTAACGTTTTTAGAAGGTCTCTTTCTATAAGTCTATAATATATAACTAAACTATTGTTGTATGTAAAGTAAATAAGGTTTTTAAAACGTTTAAGAAGCTTATTTAAAATTAAATGAAAATGCAGAGCCCCTCGGACCAGTGGCCAGGACCAGAGCAGTGTGAGTGCCACTGAAAATCAGCTCACGTGCTGCCTTCGGCACGTGTGCCATAGGTTGCCTACCCCTGTGCTAGAGTATAGAAGACACCCTGGTTAAGTCTAAAGATGAGCAAATTAGCTCTTTTATGTCACGATGCTAAACACAAGTATGCAGCTCATGTTACATATCACAAGTCAACTAGCCATTCCCACCTTCCATATTTTTAAAATTTAAGTAGGCAAGTGCTTCTTCATTTGTAGTAATAAAAGTTTACCACTAATATTCTTCTACTTGTGGACCATGGTATCTCTGTGCATCAGACTGTACTATTTGATTGTATGTATACTTCTAAAAATGTTTGTTGAACAAATATAGGAGACAAGTGCCTAAAGTTATCCAAGGATCAGGTATATCCGTTCGGTACATTAGTCAATCAAACCACTGCTGAAAGGTTGCTGCCTTCTCCTCTCTCTCTACTACCAAAGTGAAGAACACAGCCAGCAAAAACACTGTAGTATACACTACAATTCTGAAACACCATTTTCCAGAATTTTTTACCCTCATCTGTCATCAGAACTGCCAGCTTGTAGGAACTTTTGGAAGGAGACCTTCTTCCATCTCTCTCACTCCCCTCCCCCCACACTACTTTTCCAACCATGTTAGCAAACAAAATCTAGTTGGTGTAGAAGGGCAAAGACACAGAAGAACCTATTTTTTTAAATATTTGGGGTTTTGTGTCTATCTCAAACATGATTTTGGTCTGCTCAGGAGGCCTAATTCTATTCTCATTCACACCAATATAAAACTGGACTAACTCCACTAAATGGAGTTAGTCCAGTTTTATATTGGTGTCACAGAGCAGAATTTGCCCTAGTGCCTCTAAACAAAATATAATGAGATAGTGGAATGGCTGCTGCAGTGCCAGGAGAGAGATCAAAGGAATAGCTGATAATGATTCCTTAAGCAGAATACCATCACCTCCTTCCCTTACTCCTGCAAAGCAAGTGCCAGTTGGTAACTGGAGAAGACAGAGTATATTTAAAGTTGATGCACAAGCAGTAATACTAGTGCAAGATTTCTGGAGTCTCTGAACATTTATTCTACCCAGAGCATTTTAATAAATTTGATAGCAGCAGATATATATATTGTGTAAACTGTTAACACTCCACAATCCTCTCCATTTTTACAAACAGTGGGGAGCTGAAATCCATGGAACTCGCTGGGACAGATGGAACTCGCTGGGTGGCAGACCAGATTCTGCAGCCTGCTCATTAGACCTCATAGACGCCCCTCTACAGGAGCTTCTTTGGTATCCCAATCCCTAGTTTGGCAGGAGGGGCAGAATTATCTTCACAGCATGCTTCTCTTACCCAGACTCACAATGCAATATATCCAATTAGAACATAGCCAATTAAAAAGAGAGGGAAAACTTTACATAGACAGAATGTAATAATCCAAATGTATTTCAGCTGGAGAATGGGGTAAACACCCCAATCTGATCAAGACTCATGTTTCATCTAAAGGGCAGAAAGCTTCACATTAAAAAAAAATATTTTTTGTCTATTTGACAATTCACTAATGAATAAAAACACTGTGTATGTTCAACCATGTTTTGTTGATCTGAAAAACAATGGAAAATGGCTGCTCTTTCTAAGGTTGCAAACCTTTCAGTCCTCCATTTATTGGTACATCTTTAACTTTATTACAAAAATGCAGGGAAACCAATTAAAGATAATATTAAAATGACAATCTTTAGAGATAAACAAATAGTATCCTTGAAATATTATACGTCAATAACATTTTATAAACATAACATCTTTTTAAAAAAGGATAGAAAAACACTGCTCAGTGCATGAAAGGTGCCAGAGTTTTTAGTTGGCATTTACACAATGCATGCTTTTCTGATGAGAGTGGTGAGACGAGATGCTAATATCAGGCCATAATACGCCAGTGATGTAAAAGGTCTGTGACATTCTGGATCCTGAATCTTAACTGCCACTGTACACTTTCACAATGGCACAGAGAGGAGTGTAGCTTAAGACAAAGTGGTAACCATCCAGTTGGCAAAAGAATAAGATGAGTGATGGCTACCGATGTGCTGGGTAGCAATGCATTCTCTGGTGCTGTTAAATTATTCTTCATGGCATCAGCAATCCAGAGATGGCTTTGTTTGCCTGTTATAGCTTTTTGCAGAAGCTAGAATAAGCTAACAAATGCTAAGTAAGTCAGAGAGAAAAAAATACTCAACATATTCAGAAATGCTGCTTGGAAGCACAACAACTGGGGTTTCTTTTCAAAAATAAAAAGAGGAATAATACTTTGCATTTATATATTCTTTGCATTTCATCTGAGGACTGCAGAGCACTTCACAAGCATTTACTATTTAAACCTCATGAGTCCTGCATGATGGGGAATCATGAAGCACAATGCCGCCTAGTGTTTCCATGTGGAGAGGGTGAGCCAAGCTTGGGCCTAAAAAGCACTGTCTGGTCCTAAATTGTTTCAATTTTGATTCAGTGGGGAAGGGCCCCTGTTGCATTGACACAAAATTGTTCTGTTCCAGAGTTAGGGTCCATAAACTAATGTATGAATTTTAAAAGCAAGCAGTAAACGCCACACTTCACTTTTCTTCATACACCTCCTTCCTACCCACCTCTCCACATGAGCAAAGGGACCAAAATATGACACAGCTTTCTTTCAGCTTTCTTTCCACACAAACCTAGGAGTTTTCTACACAACAGACATTATCATTACTCTAACAGCTAACTCCAGGCTATTACTCTTGAAGACCCACACCAAAATGAAACAATGTGATGCCTCCTCAGGAACAAGAGAAAAGCTGGAGAAAACATAAGAGCAAAACCACTTACCAACTGAAAGGAGATACAGACTGTCTCAGTCGGCCGCATTAGGACTGCCGCTCAAGTATTGCTTTTACATTTAAAGGGCTCAGCTACTTCAGGAGAGCACGACAGGAAATATCCTCTACACAAGAGTAAACCCAAAATAGAGAGTACAGTGATGACAATGAAATGAAATTATTTAGATTAATTAGAAGGACTAACTTCAGTCTTCCTGATAGCCACTGAGATTTTGACCCCTGAAGTCCAGCATTTTGTACACAAAGCATAATTATGCCAGTGTTTTGTAGTATTTTGATGTGGATTTACACACAAGTTCATACAATGGAAATCCAGCTTTCTTTTTGCTGTCCTTCACTGTCTGTGTTTTAAACATACCATCATGTTCTCCTGAGTAAGAATCATTGTATCTAGCCTTCTCTGCCCTCTCTTCTGAAGGAAGTGTGTTTACGTATGTTGTGGGTAAATAGATGCCTCAAGCTCCATATGAGCCATTCCCTTCTAAAAATGGAATTTATATTCATTTGAAATATTTCTGTGGTGCCCATCACCATGGAATCTAGAAATTATCTTCTGATAATGCTACTCTGAAATTTCCATGCTTTTTTGGAGCAACAGCATTCTTTCCCTGTTTGAGGTAAGTAGTGGGTTTTGCTTTCCAGTTTCCCACTGAATCATGCTCCAAATGCACTCAATTTAACAGACAGTATTTTGTACAGGAAATGGAATCCACCCCTTCAGATGCTCTATAAAGGCAATTGCTCAATTAATCAATAAAGTTCATTTTCACTCCCTAAAGCAGCCACCCACCCAAGCAGATGTTCAAATACACTCACTCTAAAACCGGAAACCCATCTGATGCAAATGCCTCTCACCAACTGTCAACCCACAGTTAAAGTTGGAATTAATGATGTATCCTTGTTTTGCTGTCCATAACAGCATGACTGGAGAATGAATAATCTATTTCTTTTCTTTTTAAAAACAGCACAATTCAGTTCTAAAACATTCATTTTTATTTTTTTATTGCCATAAACATTTTTCTATAATATCATTTTCCTAATGAGCCAAATTCAGACAAAAGAATGGTTTCATTTGTGTGACCAAAATGTGTAAAATACATCTCCTCTGACTTCGTCCCAAAGATCAAAGAAAACTCCTCTTTGGGTATGTCTACACTGCAATTAAAAACCCACGGCTGGCTTGTGCCAGCTGACTCAGGCTAAGGGGCTGTTTAGCTAAGGGGCTGTTTCAGATGTTTGGGCTCAGATTGGAGCTCGAGCTCTAGGACCAGTGCTTGGGCTATAGCCAAAGCCCAAAAGTCTGCACTGCAATTAAACAGCCCTTTAGCCTGTGTCAGCTGCTGTGGGCCAGCCGTGGGTGTCTAATTCCAATGCAGACATACCCTTTGTGTCGCTTACATTCCACTTCATAAAAGAGATGCCACTTCCAAAGGGGAAAGAAAGTTTGTCCCTCAGAAAAGCCTGCGGAAATACCACAGTCTTATCATTTCAGCTTATTGTTAGGTAAACTTAACTACCATTGATTTACAGTATAAGACATATGGATCAATGAATATACAGAGGAGTCATTCAAATCCTCATTTTGAGTAGTGCATGTTACATCAATCAGGTCAGAAATGCCTGCAAATGTACACTCTTTTTACATATGCTGCCTACTTTGGATGTAATGAGAGCTGGGTAAAAAAATTTTTCAAAACCTTTTACAGAAAAAAATGTAGATTCAGTGATACTGAAACATTTCATGAATTTATGTTGATTTCACTGAATTGTATTGGTTGAAACCTTCCCCTCTTCTTCCCTCCCTCAAAATTGAAACATTTTGTTCTGAGATTTTTGAAATGAACATTTCAATTTTTAACTAAAGTAACTTTTTGTCTGGAAATTTCATTTAATTTAAAAAAATGTTCAAAAATGTTCAAAATCAAAATAAAACATTTTGTTTGACCTATAATTATTTTTTCTCCCTGACTTTTTGATTTGCTGAAATATTTTAAGATTTTTGCTTTGGTTTGGCCTGACCAGGATTTTTTTTAAATGTATTTTTGCAAGAAAACAAAAAAAAATCTTTTATTTGCCCAGCTCTTGTAATCATAAATGATAACATTTAATAATATATGATATAAAAGGGACTAGAAGCCTGATTCTAATCTCACTTACATGTGTGTCACTCCATTGTCCTAAGTGAGCTACTCTGGATTTATGTTGAGGTGAAGTCAGATTCAGGTTCTGTATCTATAGTGTCATATCCTGCTCTTATTTATGTGCTGTGCAATCTCACTGACTTCAGTGGATTTGTTTTGGGTGTAAATCAGGATAGAATTTGCCCCATAGTTTTCATTTTCTTGGGGCCACACACAAGCGGCAGGGCACTGACTTCCTACATCCAAAACTTCTAGAACTTTTTAGCCAGGTAGAAATTTACTTTTCTCCCCATAGCTATGGCATCCTTAATGCACCCCTCAGAGTCACGACCCCACCCACATCAGTTTTTTCCTTCTAATTATCACTTATGCATAAAAAAGTTCAGTTAATCCCCAAAGTTCAGCTCCTTAGTTAAAAATGTATTGGCATTTTTGTGGTCTGTTTGTATTTGTGGCAATTGTACTTGTGGTATTTCCCCATTACAAACACGTACAATGGACCTGAACTAAAATGTGAAAGAGCAACCTCTGCTCTGTACCCTAAAAGGACATGACCCCCAACCTACACTTTGTATGGGGGTAATTTTGGGTCACGTTCTTTTGGCTGTAGACTACAGACTACTAAATTGCTGCTCATGGTAAATGACATTTTTTCTCTTTGGCAACTATTAATGGTAAGGAGCATTGCCTAGCGTTCACTCAGCCACACAAGTATTTTCCTTATAGTCATGTCTATGACATTCCTCACCACATTATCTGAGGCACCTTTCTTTTTTCTCATACAAAGTTTCTTCTGGTGATTAATTCTTCTGGGGCTACCTGTCAGATGAAAAACAGTCATGCTGCTGTAGCTGCATCCTGTTACTGTCTGCAGTCAGGCACTTCCTCCCCATTGCCTGCACTTCCTAAAATGATTGACAACAAGAAATTAAATAAAACCAGAGATTATGCAAAGTAACCATGTAGCCCCTTCTAATTTCATCACCACCTATGACAAAGTTTCCAAGATTCTGCCTGCTCAGGCCAACTCTTTGGCCCTTTCTCCTGACTATGCCCTCATACCAAGGCCCTGATGCACCTTCCACTGCTTTCCAAATTCATGCAGTTCTGTTTCCTCTAGAAATCCCCTTACATGGACAGGGAAACCAGCAGCTGAAGAATTAACTTCCAACAGTGAGAGGAGGTTGGTGTTTAATGTATTCAATCATTGCTGTGGCCTGTTGATACTTGAATTAGGGCTCATTCATGCTGGAAACATGCTTTATGTTTAAAATGTGTTAGCTGGTCAAAGTTAACATTTTTAAACATTACTGTCCTTGTTGACAGTAAAGGCTACGTGATATTTAACCTTGTGTTAGAACCTTTTATAACAGGAAGCATTTTTTCAGTACAGACAGGCCTTAGACAGAATTGCAAATGAAGAATAATGCTTTGGTTGGAAAGTTATATGGTGCAAAGCCTCTGGAAATACTAGGCCTTGTGCTGCTGCATAGATTGTAGGCTGCCATTGATGCAGGAAATAGAGCAAGAAGAGGTTCTCATGCTATCTTCATTTCAGTTCCTACTTTTGGTTCAGTTGGCACTGTCATGATGATAATCTCTCCCATGCCATTTCCTTCTAGTCCAAAACGAGATAGTACCAGCTAGCTAGAGAAGTGAATTAAAGCTATAAACATTTGAAACAACAAAAGGTAAAGCAATAGCCTCATTCCTCCCTACTAGGTGTCTCTGGTAAAGTCATTTTCCTTCATCTCACATAGAGTAATTGGGGCTAGATTCACAAGGGAGACACAGGAGCCTAACTGCCTCTTTAGCTGCCTAAGGCCAACCCTTAGGTGCCACTAGCATTCACAAAATCACCACTCAGATGCTGCCCAACCCAATAGGCAACTAAGCTGCCACTGGTAAAGTTCCTTAGGCACCTAAATTTCTGCTTGTGGCACAGCTGCTAAGTCCTGCCCCCCACTAGCTGCTTGGAACCCTATCTCAGATCTAGCTAACACCCAGCAGGATTCACAAACTAGACAGCTGGAGGGCCCAACCCGGCAGCCAAGTTCTGAGCACATCTAACCTGCACAAAAGACAGCTGGGGAGGAAGAGATGTTCCCTTTATCTCCAATAGCTTAGTGGTTAGGGCACACAGCTAGGAGACTCAGGCTCAAATACCCACTCTGCCTGATTCGGAGCAGGGACATAAACCCTGGTCTCCCCCTTCCATGTAAGTGCCCAAAACCCTGGGTTATTGGGTATTCTGGGGTGGGAATCTCTCCTATTGAAGCAATTCCACATTGTATGAACTACTTGACTAGTCACTGGAGTAGGGACTGTACCCCAAATCTCCTCCCTCCCAGGATAGTGCTCTTGCCACTGGGCTATAGTGTAATTCTCACTCTTTCTGGTCTAGTAACTACTTAAGTATTTCATACAAAATGGAAGTTTCAACAGGAGAAATTCAGCAAGCACCACCCCAGTGATCAGGACTCTCACCTGGGAAGTAGGAGAACTGGGTTCAAGTCCCTCTTCCGAATCAGGCAGAGTGGAAATTAGAATCTGAATCTCCTCTGTCAGTTGAGTGCTCTAACCAGTGGACTATTGGGTATAAAGGGAACCCCCCAGTATTTCATGAGAAAGGAATGACCTAGCTTAGGCGCCTAACTCCAGGAGGGTTCATGACTGAGAATCCTGAGCAGAGCTAGATGCCTTCCTCTAGTCCAGAGTTAGGTGTCCAACTTCCTAATAACTAAGGCTGCCAGTCTGTCATGGAGGTAACAGATTCTGTGACTTCTGCAGTGGCTGGAGCTGGCTCAGTGGCTGCCCAAGGCCAGCAGCAGCAGTTTGGGTGTGTGGGAAGGGGCTCAGGGCAAGGGACAGGGGGTTGGGGAGTGCAGGGGGTGCTTACCTCAGGGTGGGGGGCTCCCTAGCTCCCACTGGCATGGCCCCCCTGTAGCTTCTAGATGGTGGAGGGGGCTCTCTGTGCTGCACGCTGCCTGTGCCCGCAAGCCCCACCCCCGCAGCTCCCATTGGCTGCGGTTCCTGGCCAATGGGAGCTGTGGCAGCTGGCACTGGTGGTGGGAGCAGCGGAGCCTCTGCCCTGGCCCCTGCCTCCCGCCCTAGAAGCTGCAGGAATGCGGAGCTGGGTAGTAAGCCCCTGCCAGCTTTGCCAATCCCCACACTCCCACCCCCAAGCACCAGCAGGGGTCCCAGGCCACGGCCACCCACACAAGTTTTAGTCAGGGCAGGTATTTTTAGTAGAAGTCACGGACAGGTCACAGGCCCATGAATTTTTGTTTATGGCCCATGACCTGTCGATGACTTTTAGTAAAAATGCCCGTGACTAAAATGTAGTCTTACCTAATAACTAACTAAGGTGGCTTCCCAGTCAGCATGCTGGCTTCTGTGAATCCCATTCTTAGCTACCTAACTCTCCCCAGGCATTGAACGCATAGGGAGACTGGCAACTAACTCAGGCTTGTGAATTCCACTGAGTGGCAGGGCACCTTAGGCCTTGTCTACACTGGCAAGTTTCTGCGCAGTAAAGCAGCTTTCTGCACTGTAACTCCTGAGGTGTACACACTGCCAAGCCACTTAGTGCGCAGAAACTGTGCATTTGTAGCGCTGTAAAAAAAACACCCTGAGAGACGTACAGCTTTCTGCGCCAGAATTACAGCGCCACGGTGCCAGTGTAGAATCTGGGTCAATTACAGCACTACAATTGGCCTCTGGGAGGTGTCCCACAATGCCTGTTCTTGCCTCTCTGGTCATCGGTTTGAACTCTACTGCCCTGCCTTCTAGTGACCAACCGTCATCCCCACCCTGTAAATTCCTTTGGAATTTTGAAAGTCCCCTTCCTGTTTGCTCGGTGATGTGTGCAGTGGTGTCAGCGCATCTTTCCAGGTGGCCACGTGGGGACAGGAATGATTATCAGCTCCCTCCTACAGTGCTCGCTCTCCCCAAGAGCCACGTGCCCAGTGTACAGTAGGCTTTGGGAACACTGATTTCTCCTGCCCCTGCAGCTACTCACCATTTTGGGGGTCTTGTGGCTCATGTGGGCTCATGTGTGCTTGCCTGGGGTCAGCCAGTTTGTGACAGGTGTGTGAATACTGGTTGTGTTTTAAAGCACTGAATCAGTGTTGTCTGTGTTGCAAACACTACTGCTTCTGTAAAATGTTGCATTTAAACTTCACAGAGATAACCTTTGGAGCCCAGCCTCCCTCTTTGTTATCACTGGCAGAACGGCTGCGCAGAATTAGAAAGTGGCCACGAAGAACTAAGCAGGACTTTCTGCATGAGGTTATGATGCACTCCGCGGCCAAAAAACAGGAATTGAAGGAGTGGCAAGACAGCAAAAAGAGGGACCGAAAGGAGAACACGGCATGCCAGAATGAAGCCACGGAGCAGCTCTTAAACGTTATGGCGTGCCAAGCAGACACGCTCCAGGCAATACTAGCACTGCAAACCGAGCAGCTTCATGCCCGCCCTCCCCTGCAGCTGCTGTCGCAAAACTCTTTCCCATCCGCCCCCCAGACACCGTCAACACACTCTTATCAACCTCCTGGCTCCACTCTGTACCCACGGCATTCCACTCCTCCCCCGACACAGTCCAGCACTGCGGACTCTGAGTACCCACTGCACTCAACACCCGTCCCTCTGCAGTTTAGCCCTTCTGAAGTACAGTACCCACTGCACTATATTCCAAAGGAGAAGATTAGATATGATCCCTGTGGACATACACAAATCCTTAACTGTCCCAGGACCCCACCTCCTCCTGGGACCTTCCTTTCCCCCATCCTCCTCAGTGCTGATGTGTTTTTTTTGTTTCTCTCTCCCCTCCTGTTGTTGTTTTTTAATAAAAGAATTGTGTTGGTTTGAAAGCAATCTTTATTCTATTAATTGAAAGTAAACAGAGCCCTGCAAAGCAACAGACAATTTTCTTAAACCTTCATAGTGCATTGTCTGTACCAATCCCAATCACCTCCTAGCATTACAAGCACTGCACTCCCGAGCATAGCAACAAATATTAGTGGCTTTCAGCTTCAAATTGCTGCCTCAAGGCATCCCTGATCCTTATGGCCCCACACTGCACCCCTCTGATAGCCCGGGTCTCTGGCTGTTCAAATTCAGCCTCCAGGTGCTGAGCCTCAGCGGTCCAGCCCTGAGTGAAGCTTTCAACCTTCCCTTCACATATATTATGGAGCGTACAGCACGCGGCTATAAGCATAGGAATATTGTCATTGGCCAGGTCCAGCCTCCCATATAGGCAGCGCCAGTGGGCCTTTAAACAGCCAAAAGCACACTCAACAGTCATTCTGCACTTGCTTAGCCTGTTGTTAAACCGCTCCTTGCTGCTGTCAAGGTGCCCCGTGTATGGCTTCATAAGCCATAGCATTAAGAGGTAGGCAGGGTCTCCCAGGATCACAATGGGCATTTTGACTTCTCCTACAGTGATCTTCTGGTCTGGGAAGAAAGTCCCTGCTTGCAGCTTCCTGAACAGGGCAGTGTTGCAAAAGATGCATGTGTCATGCACCTTTCCGGACCAGCCTACATTAATGTCCGTGAAACGCCCACAGTGATCCACAAGCGCCTGGAGAACCATAAAGAAATACCCCTTCCGATTAATGTACTCAGTGGCTAGGTGGTCTGCTGCCAGAATTGGAATATGTGTGCCATCTATCACCCCTCCACAGTTAGGGAAGCCCATTTGTCCAAAGCCATCCACAATGTCACGGATGTTGCCCAGAGTCACGGTCTTTCAGAGCAGGATTCGATTAATGGTCCTGCACACTTCCGTCAACACGAGTCCAACAGTCGACTTTCCCACTCCGAACTGGTTAGCAACCGATCGGTAGCAATCTGGAGTAGCCAGCTTCCACTGTGCAGTTGTCACGCACTTCTCCAACGGCAAGGTAGCTCTCATTCTCATGCCCTTGCACTGCAGGGCTGGGGCAAGCTCATCACACAGTCCCATGAATGTGGCTTTCCTCATCTGAAAGTTCTGCAGCCACTGCTCGTCATTCCAGACATGCATGACAATGTGATCCCACCACTCAGTGCTTGTTTCCCGAGCCCAAAAGCAGCGTTCCACTGTGGTCAGCACCTCCGTGAATGCCACAAGCAATCTCGTGTCATAACTACTACGTGTGGCGAGATCAATGTCACAATCCTCTTACCTTTGTAGTTTAAGGAATAACTCCACTACCACTCGTGATGCGTTAGTGAGAGTGAGCAGCATACTGGTCAACAGTTTGGGATCCATTTCTGCAGCCCGGAGAGGCGGAGCGCACAGTACACAAACCACTGAAAGATGGCGCCAAATGCAGACAGAAGCACAGGAATTGCTGGGATGCGAAGCAATGCATCATGGGGCATTGGGACAGGACCCACGATGCCCCACGAACCCCTCTGCCTTCCCAGAACTCTAAGCGGCTGAAGAGGAAGAGATGTTCTGTGGGATAGCTGCCCAGAGTGCACCGCTCTGAATACCTCTGCAAATGCGAACACACTATTGCACAGGCAGCTGATAGTGTGAACACACAACAGTGGTTTCCCTTCAGCGCTCTCTGAGCGGCGCTGTAACTGCCAGCACTGTAACTCTGCCAGTAAACACATACCCTAGAAGGTAGGTGCTGCAACACTCAATGCCCCCCTTGTGAATCAAACCTTTGGCTCTCAGTAGCTATTTTCAGAAAGGAGCCTTAAATCTGTTTTGCATTCCTACCTTAATTGCTTCTGTCATTGGGAGAGTTCAGTAAAGGCCACTTTCTGAATTTTATTTTACAGTGAAGGACGGGAAGTTATAATAGAAGAGGAATCATAACTCAGCCTACCTTCATACCAGGCAACTGTGACTGATCTTTATTGCATAAGTGTCTTAGCTGCTGTAACACCCTGTCTTCTCAAAGCACCAGAACTAGATGAAGAAACAAACTTTCATTCACTGCTCGTTAGTGGAAACATTGTACCAATTCTAGCTCAAACCATATGTGCATGTAGTTATGCAGGAACAGTTGCCTTGGCCCAGGTAATCTTTGCCCCTCAGTGCAGTCCTTCATACTCTTGTGCTCATTATTATTAATTAGTTGTATTACAGTAGCACCTGGAAGCCTCAACTTGGTTCAGGGCCCCATTGTGTTAGGCATTGTACAAACACATAGTAAGAGACAGTCCTGCATCCAAAGAGCACACAGTCTAAAAACAGACCATACAGGTAAAGAGTGAGAAAGGAAACAGTGGCACAGACAGGTGAAAAGACATGCCTGAGGTCACCCAGCAGGTCAGTGAACTAGAACTAATTAGAGCTAGGTCTGTGCTGAACAGTTCATATCCCAGCCCAAACTTCCCCAAAACCCAGGTGTGTGGAGGGAAGTGCGGTTAGGTATCAGATCTGAGCCTTTGTAAGGAAGCAACTGGCTGGTGGAACAGGAGAAGTTTATGCACACATCTGTTTGTAGCTGAAACATCTTGGAGATGTGCTTTATTGTTAAGAAAATGCCACCCCCCGCAAAGGACAAACACAACAATAGGACTTCTCTCTGACAAAATTCAGAATAAAGGTACAAGACAGTTCACTTCAGACAAGTCTAAAGACAAGTATTTAAGTGTGGTTCAATACAACCAAATTTCAGATGAGAACAGATCATCTGTCTTCTAGTTCCCTACTCGGGTCTTGCTCTTTTAGAAATCTTGACTTCCAGCTTCAGCCCCAACACCTCATAGTACATCTCTTTCATAACAAAGATGTGGAAACTAATTAATTCCTCACATCTAGTCCAGCCCTACTATGCTGCACTCACGGCAAGAAACTCTGGTCCTTGTTGCAGGGCAGAGGGGTAACATGGGAAAGGTGCAAACATCCTGTTATAAGAGATAGGGGTAAGCCATAAAGTTCGGATCCATAGCTGAACCTCCCTGAAGTTCAGAACTAGGGTTTTGGTGCAGGAGTATCTCTAAAACTTGAGTTTCTACCTTGCCTCCCTCCTGCCATGAGGTGGCTCACATGTTCTTAAATCTTACACAATTGATTCCCATGTAAAAAAAAACTACCCTCACTTCCATCCAGTATTGTACTAAGATTGATACTGGGTGCTAAATGCTAATTATATGGGAGATGAGTGGAACTAGGCATACTGGACATTTAATTTCTCCCTGGGCTCAAGGTTTTGCTTTAGCTGGTCTCCTTCATTGACTGAAGAAAAGATAAACTAAGTACATAGTCCTCCAAAAGGGTACAGTAGTCACTGCCACCACATCAATGACCTTTTCTAAGGTGAGTGGTCTGAAGAACTTCAAAAGAATGTAGTTTTTCTTCCAATTTTGTGGGCTGTGATTATTGCTGTAGCTTCACCACGTTAGCAACTAACTCTATTAAGGCTTAAAGACAAAAAGGACATATGGAGTAAAATGCTAATTAAAGGTTCTTTGCTATGGAATTTGCTGCACAGCTTCTATGGGACTTGGCCAGCAGCTACAAACAGAAATAAAAAATAATAGTCTTTCAGGTGGACATGTAAAATCTGAGCTCTTTACCCCTTATCAATAAAGATATTTTAGCACTTTTCTCAAGAATATGGGTGTTAGAGCTTGTCAAATTCCATAATGGGTGATTATTGTACATTATAGCTGTGACATTCTATCCATTGGGGATTGTGTGTTGTAACCCCCATATTCCTCATTTTCATATAATTGTGATCTTACATATAAAGCATGCCTTGTAAGGTATCAGGGGAAAGGTTATGATCTGCTGAAAATCATTTCTCTATCCATATGTGTATATCATTAATGCATATGAAGTTATGAGAATTGTATAGTACGGTTGTCACTAAAACATGCTGTAAGTTGGGGGAAATCAGCCAGCTATTAGCTCCCCAGAGGCAACAACAAGAGAAGTAACCAATGCCCGGGCGGGGTGTCAAACAACCCATCAACAGCCATTGTCCAGCAAGGGAGCTACAATGCAATGACTCACCTGCATGATGCCACACCAGGGGAATTGCTCAACCTTGTCTGGAGAGACTCAGTAATGCTCACCTGACTCTGAAGGTGGGGGCAAAGCCAAGAGGGAGGAAAGGACATGATAAAAGGAAGAGACGTTTGCCATGCTCTTCCTCTCTCTTCCACCTACATCTACAGACACCACCACACCAAGCGACTGAAGCACTGATCAAAGGGGAGAGCCTGGCTGAAGAGCAACCAGCCAGCCTGTGGTGAGAAGCATCTAAGTTTGTAAGGGCATTGAAAGTGTTAAAATCAGCTTAGAATGCATTTTGCTTTTATTTCATTTAACTAAATCTGACTTGTTATGTTTTTGACTTATAATCACTTAAAATCTATCTTCATAGTTAAGAAAACTGTTTGTTTATTCTACCTGAAGCAGTGCACTTAGTTTGAAGGATGTCAGATGCTCCCCTTGGGATAACAGGCCTAGTACATATCAATTTATTTCAAACTCATATAAGCTTGCAGCATCCAGTGGGCATAACTGGACACTGCAAGACCGAGGTTACTAGGGTTGTGTCTGGGACCAGAGATATTGGCTAGTGTCATTCGGTTGCACAGTCCAAGGAGCAGCTCACATGCTAGAGGCTGTGTGTGAACAGCCCAGGAGTGGGGGTTCTCACAGCAGAGCAGGGTAAGGCCGGCTCCTAGAGTCAAGGATTGGACTGACCTAGCAGATCACCAGTCCAGATAACACCAGAGGGGAATGTCACAATAGCTACCTTTAAAAATTTCCCTTGAGGTTTCAGTTGGGTTCAGTATTCTTTTTCTGTCTTAAGCTACCATGTTCTACTTCTACCAATGGCTGCAATTCAGCAATGTAGCAACTAGGGTAGTGTGTGTGTGTGTAAAATTTATCAAACACTTTGGATTCCTTTGAGATTAAACTTATTTTCTAGCTGATATGGTTTTCTTGCATAAATGCATTCTGTAAAACACACACAGCTCATTAACATCATGGACATTTGTGTTTTCCAAGTTTCCAAGATACCGTTACTTCAGTACTAAGGCTTCGATCCTTCAAATACTTATGCATGTATAACTTCACTCACGGGAACGCCTAATTTACACATATGCCTGGTTGTAGGATCATGACATCCATTTCACACTACTATAATGGTGCAATATAAAAATTGTTTCCTTCTATTTACTTCTTATGGTTTTGGTGGAGGAAAAGGATATTACATTGTAATTGTTTTTGGTTTCAAGGTTTTTGTAAGCATCTACAGTTGGATAATGTAGGATCATAAAGGGATATTAAAGTTACCCTGGAAGAGTAAACAGGGTCACCTTTTTATGGGTAGATTGTAATATATGATTATTTATTTAGATTACAGCAGGACCCTATTGTGGTAAATGTGCAAATACAAAATGAAAGCTTTCGGGGGAAGGGCCTACAAGACAATCACATCACACATTAACTACAGTAGTATGGTACTCTCTAAAGGAACCCATCATTTTGTGTGTTTTAATGTCTTGCAGCGTGGATTTCTAATCTGTAGATCCGAGGAAAACTTGACATTTTAAATATATTCTTGTGAGAGAATCGGTTGCCTTCTCTGAAAACTGAAACAAGAACAGATGAACTTGTTCTCCTTCATGGCATAACTTGCTTCTTAAATAGGCTGTAGCGCTAGTCAGTTTCTTTACTTTTGTAATACATTTCAACTATATCAACACAACCAAGTGGTATTTACATTATGTCTGTGTATGAATTAACACAAGTTTTATTGAGTTAGATACAGAATGCTACTTTATTTATTAATAAGTTCTGTAAACATGCAATCACACATCTGCTGTCTTGGAATATTAGCCATAGGGCTGTTCAAAACAGAAGCCATTAAACCATGAGAAACAGCATGTTTTGAATTCCCTTCCTCACAGAGGTTCGCAGTTGCATGCCTCCATTTGTCAGATACCACATAATAACAAAAGAAAGGTTCTGACAGTTGGAAACGCCCAGAAGAGAGGGCAAGAGTGGACTGGCTGGCTAAAGTTACATTCAGACAACTCTAGTCCTGGGAAGGAGAAGGCTTTCCCCTTGTCTGGTCCACAGATGTTCATGGCTAGGAATAACCACCGCAGCCTGGCCTTCAGAGGCAGAGGGGAACGCTACACATGGGCTGTAAAATCGCTCCCCAGCTAAGAATTGAGCCTGAGTCAGAGGTGGAGAGGAGCCGATTAACTACAGCTCTCCAGGTGCTATTCAGGGGCGCGCTCTGTTCTGAGGGAGAATGAATCTGTTGGAAGTAGGCTGCAAAAGGAGCTCTGTTTGAACACGCTCAACACACCTGCAACGCAGAGACCGCGCCAGACACAAGCCCCCCTAGAAGTCCGCGGCAGCCCCCCCGAGCCTCATGCAGCCAGATCGGAGGCTGACTGACTGAGCAGACCTCGGCCTGGACTTGCAGAGGCCGTTGAGTGCCGGTGACAGACCCTGCGGGATAGGAACAGGCTGAGAGGGCAGCTCGCCCCGGTGGGGCCACAGTTAATGGGCAGCGAGGACACCCCCCTGCATGAAGCCACCCGGGCTGGGGGGCGCTCATCCCCTTGGAGCTAGGGGCAGCAGGCTCCTTCCTAGGACAGAGTGGGGGTGTCCCTGCCTTAGCTCCCACACACCCTGGCCAGCCTCCCCCCGCACACGCACACACACACCCGGTCAGCCTCCCTCCGCACCCTGCGCACACACACACACACACACAAACCCGGTCAGCCTCCCCCCGCACGCTGCATCCCCCGGTCAGCCTCCCCCCGCACCCTGCACACACACACCCCCGATCAGCCTTCCCCCGCACCTTTCCGGGTGAGCTCAGTGCTCCAGAGCCCGGAGACGTGGAAGCGGCCCGGGGGCTGGCTGGGTAGCGGGGCCGCTGCAGGCGGGTCTTCGCCAGCAGCGTCCAACCCACGCCAGGGGCGGGCCGGGGGTAGGAGCTCCGCCCCCAAGGCAGCCAGCAGTTGGGGCAGAACAGACCTGAATGCACCTGGGTGGAGACGGAGGCTGGGAGAGCAGAGGCGCTCTGGCTTGCTTCATACGCCCAAGGGAAACCCCCAAGGCACTACAGCCCTACGCTCCTGTGAAGGCCGGTTTTATTCTAAACGGCAGGAAACATGATTTTCATCTCGGTTAATTTAACACTTCCTATTGGACAAGATCCCTTCCGTTCCTGGTGCCAGTGTCTCAATGTCCTTAACAGCCAGGCTGAGGCAGCTAGCCCTCTTGTCCACATTTCAGATGCTGCTGCTTTTTTAAATAATTTATTAAAGGAGGGAGGGATAGCTCAGTGGCTTGAGCATTGGCCTGTTAAACCCAGGGTTGTGAGTTCAATCCTTTAAGGGGCCATTTAGGGGTCTGGGGCAAAAATCTGTTTGGGGATTGACTCTGCTTTGAGCAGAAGGGTTGGACTAGATGACCTCCTGAGGTCCCTGATATTCTATGACCCAGAACAGAACTATGCTTTACTTAATGCACCTCCAAGTTAGGGGAATGATGAGTATTCTTCATACACAATAAAGTGGTTGAATCCTGCTTTAAGTACAAAATTCAATTCAAGTTTAATTAATTATGGAGCTGAGGTCAGCACCTCCATCATAATTTCAGGTAATTAAACTATTGGAAGGGACTATTTTGTTTGGTCAGTCAAAAAGAGGTGCTTTAATAGGAGAAACAATGCATAGGGTTAGCAGCAGCTCCATGACTAGCTCTTGAGCAAATTCTGACCATGTGTTACTGAAGTGGGAATCTGCAAGTCACTTCTGCATCCAGAGCTGCAATTAAAATGTATGAACTAGTAATTTGGGAAGAATCTGGTAAATGTTTTGCAGCTTTGCTATCATACAACAAGCCACAGAACATCAGGAGTTTAGCATATAAATCTCTCTGATGGTAGAATTATGCTTTGGATTTTTGTACCATGACATTTTTCTTATAGCACTCTACAGGAGAATATGTTATGCAATAGCACTATGGCTTATAGCAATTTCTTGTATAAAATTTTTCCTTCAAAGGAAAGGAGATTTAATAATCCAGTTTTCATTAAAGAAACAGAAATCTGCTGCCAGTCTGTAATGTGAGTGCCTCACTCCAAGGGCAGAGTTCCAACAACTTCATTTGGAAAAAAGTCTGCTGCATTCATAGTTCATAAAAGCATTGGCATCTATCCCATTAAACTAACAGAGGAAGAGAAATATTCTTATGCTCAAAACATTCTCTCCCTCTTTTCTGTACTATTTATATGTGAGGGTCTATCATTTCCCCAAGCTCAAATGTAACCACAGGGTGTACATGTATAGATATGCAGGTTAATCCCAAAGAATAAGAAATCTATTTTCAAAAGAAAAATGCTGTGCTTAATGGAACTATTTGCAAGCATCATACATCATAAATTTCTCAGATTTATGATTTTCATTCACTGATCTTTGAGAAACTTAACATTTTAAAAGGCAAAATGCACGCATCCACTCCTTTCTCCCATTCTTCCACCCCACCTTCTTAAATGGCTTCTAAGGTTTTTTAGTAGTGCCAGTATTTTCATTAACAACCATAAACATCTATGGTAGTGTCAGAATTCCCTGTGAATCGATTTCCTTCCTTCCTTTTCTTTTCCTTGCCTACATCTTTCTCAACGTGATATGATTTTGCATGACTATATATTAAAAGATATTTTAATCTCTTCCTCATCCAGTTGATATACCAAACAAAATGCAGCAGACTGATCTGGAACCAGCTGTTTCTGCCAGTGTCTGGGTTCTTATATTACACCCATAGTATCTGAGCCCCTCTAGAAAATGTATTAAAGGGGCTCAACTAATTAGGCATAGCTCTTGCACGTTGCTGGCTCATGATACTGATTTGTTAAAATTTGCTTTATTACCCAGGACGAACTCCCAGAAAGGGAATATTTTCAAGCAGCAGAGCTAATGGTCCATGTTAAGAGAGACAATACACGATTCATTTTAAGAAAGTAATTAGCTACTTGTGGAGTCAAGTGCTACTCAACATGAGCAAAGGTGGTGCAATCTGCCCCTGTGTTATGGGCTTAGGTACTATGAGTGCTTTAAAAATGCCTGAAATAGATAGCTGCATTGTACTAAACTGGATGAGAAATACAGCACATTCAGTGAGGGAATGGATCCAGTTTAGATAAGCAGAAGCAAATTGCTTCCAACAGTCTACAAGAAATTTCACAAGCTGATGCCAAATGGTCTGAAAGGCTCTCTTCATACTCGCTATATTACAGTCAACAATCCATTCTAGGCTTGATTAATGTAGACTGGGCTTTAGACCATGCATAGTGGCATCATGCAGTATAGGCTACATTGCAGCATTATAAACAAACTATCCCTTTTGTTCACTACAACCAAGTCCTGTATCTTCTGTATCATGATGCACACCACTGGCACCAAGATATGCAGATTGCTTGTGACAGAGAAAGTGGGAAAGAACTGTTCCAAGTGCTACAGGGCATGGTGAATCCAGACCATCTCCATTAGCTTACAGGGTGGAGCACTTCTCATTGTGGGATTATTACCTACATAAAATCACCCCAATTTAGGTGGCAGAACCATAGCTGGAGAGGAGTGGGGCAGGATGCAAATATAGTGTCTTCTCTGATTTAGTTTCAGTCAGTGTCAATTTCAAAGTTTCTGGAAGTGTGAAGAATTCTGGGCTATGAGTTGTGGACACATGTTTTTGTTGGCTTGTGAAATCCAGTAGGGAGACAGAGACAGTCCATTATTGGAAGAGTCCTCCAATGCCTCCATTCAGAAGGATTAGTGCTAGAAAGGGGATTTGCTAGGCTCTTGCTCAAGATATTCTTTTGATGCTGAGAATCTCATCAACTATTGACCTTTCTCTAATATTCCTCTTTAATGAATATTGAGAAGTTTGTGGTGACACAATTCTGTAAAATCTAGTCTTCAGATTTCCTGGATACCCCGAATATATTTTGAGCTTGGAAATTGTATGGATCTTGCTGGTTGATGATCATCTTCTGGTCAGGATGAAGACCAAGTATCCCCACTGATTTCTTTAGATTTATGAGCATCCTTTGAGATGACTGACCATGAGGTAGTGTTGACATGATTTTGACCTTAACGGGGATAGACCGAGTTCCTCATGAGTGGCTTTTCCCTTTTTGTGCCTGAGATGACTCAAAATATAATAAGTACTCCTGAGGGACGCGCCAAAAAAATTAAAAATTCTGCACACAATATTTTAAAATTCTGCATATTTTGTCAAAATAATATCACACCATTTTCAACTATTTGCTGACAAGTATTTTGAAATAAATTACCAAAATACTTGAAAACAGTGTGATTATATTGTTATTGTGCTAGTGTTATTTTGATATAAAATATGCAGAACTTGGTAGAATTTTAAAATTTTTAATTATTTGGCATAGAATTTTTAATTTTTGGTGCAGAATTCCCTCAAGAGTACCAGGGTTCTGGGTGGGTGCAGGCAGCTCAATGGAGGGTCAGGGTGCAGGGGGGATTTGGATGCACAGGGGCTTGTTGGGGGGTTCTGGGTGTAGGGGGAATGGGATTCTGAAGGGAGTCCAGGTGAAGGTGGTTAGGAGTCAGTGAGGGGTCTGGGTGCGGCAGGAGTGAGGCTTGGTGGGGTGGGGGGTCCAGGTATGGGGGGCTCCTAATGTAGGGAGTGAGGCTTGTGGGAGGGTTTGGGTGTGTGGGGTTCTGGTGGAGGGAGATCTGGGTGTGGGGGGGCTCCTGATGCAGGGAGTGAGGCTTGGGAGGGGTGGGGGGTACAGGGAGGATTCTGGGTGTGGGGAGGGTGAGGCTCAGCAGGGGGGCTTAGATGTGGGAGGGTGTCCAGATGCATGGGGTTAGATGGACAGGGGGAGCAGCTCCCCATGCACTGACCCCCTCCCTTGTTGGCTGAGGGCCAATGGGGCCAGGAAGTGGGGGAAGGGGGTTACTGTACAGGGAGCTGCTCCCCCGCAACCCCTGTGCATCCAGACACCCCAGTACTCAATCCCCACACTGAGCCTCACCAATGAACCTCACCTCTTGCACCCAGACCCTCCACCAAGCCCCACTCCCATGGTGCATAGCCTCCTACAGCCAGGGGAGGTTTCTGGGGGTTGATCTGAGCTAGCCCTGGCTGCTCTGTGCAGAGGAGGGGGAGAGGGAATTCCATCTCCATCCTCCCCTCTGGCCCCCCGCCCAGCCAGGACTAACATCCCTGGGCGGCCGTGGCATCCCCAGACTCCCCCAACCCCCCCGGCTGCCCGAACAGACACACCCACGCTGCTGGGGAGGGGTGAGTGAGCACTGGTGCAGCTTCTCTTTGCTTCCCCACAGAAATCATTGTCTGCAGGAAGCAAAGAAAATCTGCGGGGAGTGGGGAGGGGATGGTGTTTCTACGCACACAGTGGTGCAGAATTCCTCCAGGTGTAAATAAGGTGATTTCTCATCTTCCTTGAGGGCTCTCTGCTGGATTGTACTTGCTGGATTATAATTTGTATGTATGTATATAATTATTTTTAATATTTTTTTTGAGTTTCTTGAAATTCCTAACAAACAAATTGAAATTAGAAAATATACACCCAATCACAATGAACAATACTGAAATCAGGTTAACTCAAGCAGACACACTAACAAAATCAAAAGGAAAGAATGTAAAAGGGAAATTAAATGTAATGATGAAAAAGCTACAATCATATTGTTACATTTTAAAGGATTGCTTTGGAAGTTATAAGTGACTGTAAAATACTGAATTGTATGGTAAAACACACCTCCAGACTATATAACCTGATTTTAAAAATACACTTAAGATAAAACAAACAGTTAAGTGAGGTTCTTACCCACGAAAGCTTATGCTCCCAATACTTCTGTTAGTCTCAAAGGTGCCACAGGACCCTCTGTTGCTTTTTACAGATTCAGACTAACACGGCTACCCCTCTGATAGTTAAGGGTAGGTATTCCAAAACCATTCAGTATTTATTAGCCTATTTCTGTTTCTATTAAAGTTAATGGTAAAGCTCCCAATGACTTAAATAGGAGCAAAATTAGGCCTACATTGAGCACTTTTGAAATTTCCATCCCAAATGTTTTACCATTACATCTCATGGCTGTATCATAATAAAGTATAAAATCAAAATAGAAAGACTTATCAATCAAATCAATCTTACTGATCTGGATGTTAACAAAAAATCATTAGAGCCAAGCCCTATTCCTAAAATACATGTGAACTTCTATATAATTTTCACTTATTTGGATTTGCACCAAGAGGCTCAGATAGGAACACATTAAAATTATCTACATAAACAATATTTCATATGCATTTTGAAGTTAATTTAGAGTTATGGATGTATGATTTGGAGATTATACTGTAGAAAATAAAGAAAAATAAAGTACTGTAGATCAGCAGTTCTCAACCAGGGGTCTGGGGCCCCCTGGGGGGCTGCAAGCAGGTTTCATGGGGTCCATGAAGCAGGGCTGACATTAGACTCACTGCGACCCAGGGCAGAAAGCCAAAGCCCCACCGCATGTCCCTACTCCCCAGCGCCAGCCCTTTTATATGCAGAAAAACAGTTGTGGCACAGGTAGGCCGTGGAGTTTTTATAGTGTATTGGGGGGCCTCAGAAAGAAAAAGGTTGAGAACCCCTGCTGTGGATACACCTCTACCCCGATATAACGCTGTCCTTGGGAGCCAAAAAAATCTTACGGCGTTATAGGTGAACTTGCTTTGATCCGCTGGAGTGCGCAGCCCTGCCCCCCCCCCGGAGCACTGCTTTACCGCGTTATATCCGAATTCGTGTTATATTGGGTCGCGTTATATCGGAGTAGAGGTGTAGTTTCTTCTTCAACAGCACAAAACACATAGGGGCAGGGCTGTGCACAGCACATGATTATTTATGGTAATTATGGAACCTAAAACTTCTAAGGAGTGTCCAGAAATCAGCATTAGGTTCTTTGGTTCCGAAATGTTAACTTTAGATTTATACATACAAAACACATTGATTGAAATGTTCCAATCAAACTCACATCAAATCAGGTGGAACAGTGGGACTTATTTCACCTAAAGGGTAGGATAGCTGGCACTCTTGAGATAAACCTTTTAAGCAAATTTCTAACAGAAATTAAGTGAGGGGGAGGTGTGTTGACAACATCTGGTTTGGAACTCCACCATCTGAAACATGATCTGGAGCTGCTAAGATTTGGGAGCATGTAAAAATACCAAAATGCACCTATTAATTGTTTCATCCCTCAGGCCCTATTTGCCACTTTTTTGAGATCAGGATGTGTGGATCTGACATAAGAATTTTTTCTTTATATTGCAAATAATTGGTGAAATTATGCTCTAATGGTTACTGCACATCCTTTCTTCTACTGTAGGGGAGAAAGCAGTGTAATGCTTGAACTTCCATACAGCTTTTTAAAAATTTCATAAAAATTCAAGGGCAGTATATATGATGTCATGTAGAGCAGCGTTTCTCAACAACCGGTCTCTGAGATCTCCCTGATACAGTTTAGGAAGGCAGCAAGCCAGTCCCTGGTATCAAAAAGGTTGAGAAACACTGATCTAGAGGAAGTTTAACATACAGTAGGATACTTACACAGTTAAGTGATTGCTCGTAGTAACTCTAACTCAACACTCAACAATCTTCCACATAAAACAAGTGCATGCTGATCTAGCAAAATATATTGCGTTCCATTTCCAATTGATTTTGAGCACTGGTATTACATAACTTTAAAAGTAGGTTTTTACAAAATTACATTCTGACTGAAATTTTCACTTCTGGACACTCTTCATACATTTTAATATTATATTAATTGATTACTAAAAGTCCTGATCTTTCATCACTCTAACACTGTCATGTCCTATCTCTTCTCCCCTGTTAAGGTCAATTCTTGTGCTATATTTAATTTAAAGCCTGACCCTGTGGTTAGCTGAGTGCCATCAATGACCAGGACACTCCACACCTCTAGGAGGCACTAAGCACCATATAGGATTGAGAGTTAAATCAAGTATCGCAACAAGAGACTCCTTGAAGCAAGGCACCTGCCATTTAATTGGTCTATAAAGCCTGCATGATTAGATTTGAAATTAGGAAATGTAAATTCAAATATTTTTACAATCTAGAGAAAAGTCAGAGAAACCAGAGAAACTTTTTATTGCACAAAATAAATTATATAGAAAACAAAATGCAACAAAACAACTTGTATTTGTAGGCTGCACAACAGATGTTACAACATGAATATATTTATTGCTTTCAGAAAGGAGCAATTCAGTGCTAGTAAGCAGATTAGTTATACTTCTTGCTCATCTAGGATTTTTCTTAGGATTAATTCAACTGGGCCAGAGGCATCTTGCAGCATATGGACCATACACAATTGTAACTTACTATAGCAGTAATGAAGGTGCCGTGGATATTCTTGACATTAACATGAAACACTCAATTTAACATCACTGGTACTGAAGCACACATATGGTGACAATAAGAAACTGTTACATATCAAATATATTTCTTAAAATGTCCATTTACAGAGTTTGCATGAGTTATTGTACTAAAATTTACCCTCTTTACAAATGTAGATATAACTCCAAACAAACGCACTTCACTCTGCATCAAAATACAACACAGATTCTGCCAAATGAAGTCTAGAGCCAACTCAGTACCTAATTATAGAAGTGTTCACTAGTTCTAATCTAGTTACAGGTTTATCATCCTTTTTCAGAACAACCCTCTTTTTTAAAAGGGTTATAACTCAGCTGAAAAGAATATTCCAGAGTGAACTTTGGCAGAGCTGGGGGAAACCACAGTACTTGTTTTATACACTTTTAACAAAAATACTCATTTGGTTGTTAAAAAAAAAAAAAAAGGCTGCAATATATATTTCACATATATATTACATTTATAACTCAAACTGGTTTGAGATTCTAAAATGCTACTTTGTTGACCCTGAGATGTTGAGCCCCCATTGATTTAATATGGACAAACTATTAGCAGCTATTTAACAAGAAATTTAAAAAGTAAAATATTCAAATTGTAAGATGTTTTAAAAATACTGACTACTTTAGGAATTCAAGGAAAGGGTAAGTGTATTAATATGGTAATTGCTTTACCAAGTATTTGCAGTCTATTGAATAAAATCCTCTATTTAATTATGTAAATATTTACACACATTTAGAATTGTAATATTGTAATTTACTGTGGACTCCTGGGCTTATAGTTACAAAACTTTACAAACTTATGGAAAACTAACACAAAAGATTAAGTGTGACTAATGTTAGCGATATGAAAAACCCCACAAATGTAAGGAAATTCAGAGTTATGGTGGGAACTCTTGGCCATATTCAAATCTCAGTTACATGAATGTAAAAGCAAAGAAACACCATTAAAGTTAAATCCAGAGCTTTGACCCAGCCTCAGGATCTGTTAGTGTGGACCCATGCAGAGTCCCATTGTGTGAAGACTGTGGGTTTACACCTGTGGAACAGAGATCAGAATCTGGCCATCTGTCGTTAACAGTGATCTGGTAGAATTAATTTGGAATTGTGTGAGTGTTGCTGGGTTCTTTTAGATGTTAGATATACTACAGTACAAGCTGGCACAAAAAATGGGTTAAGAATGTCATTTCAACCATCATTTCAATTTCACCATTTCAGTGTCCATCGTTCCGTGAGATTAAGTCCTAATGTCATTTCATGTGTTCTTTTGTGTTTTCAAAAAAGTAGTTTAAAAGTCTGGTTGGTACAAATGACTATGTACTAGTAACTCAAAAGGTGCAGTTGTAACATGCATATGTTCCAGCAGCAGTTTCCTAAAATTCAAAAATATCTAGTATCAGATATGTCCCATTGCACTAGGAAAATACTATTTGCTTCACATATCTGGTATGTCATTTTCATTCAGTGGGGAATTTGCTATTAAATACTGATGTCTAGCAAATTTTAGGCAATTTTATAGATTGCATAAACTGTAAATGGACTACATAAATATTGTATACAGTACCTTAAAACATCCATTGGAATGCGACCCTCACAATGAAATTTGCTGTACCACAACAAATACAATAAAGTAGGAATGCTATAAGGTAGGAAGAAACTAATGTCAAAAATGAAAAAACAGCACCGTCATTATATGTTATGCAATCAAATTGTTGATAATATACATATTTTTTGTAGCATGGTCAGATATACTTGGCTAAGTCCAGGTATAAAATGCATTTAGCCCAGCTGTAACAACTATACAGCTTTATACAGAATAAACATTCCATAAATCAACTGAGAATGCATTTGAGCACAAAAATAAAAATATTTAAGTGATTCTCTAAGCAGCTTTTTGTTTTTTTAAAACATAAACATAGATATTGGACTGATTAAATATCTACAAGTGCTTTTCCTTTATAAAAATACATATATTCTTAGTAGTAGGATAGACTAAGTCATTAACAATGACCTGGTATTTTTTTTTCACTTCAATTTGAATGATTTATAAGCTAAATTTTACAACCACAAAAAGGTTTATTTGTAATAAGGTGTTACCACTTTTGACAAAAAGCTTAAAATATTTTATATTTTAAAAGAAAATTAGCAACATAACATTACAATATGTTCTATGATCTCTAAGTATTGTGAGGGCTGTTGTATTAAAAACTGATAGCCACTGATCAGATGCAAGGAAGAATTACTGCCCACCACAAGCTCCTTTCTTATCTTTACTTGGATCACAGCTTATATAAGGACACTTAAGCCCCCATCCAAAAAAATGCCATTTAGAGTACTCTATACAGACTAGTCAATAGCCTAGAACGTCTAACAAATCAGGCTTTGCATTGATTTTTCTAAAATGCAAAATGTTTTTAAGTTTGCATTTGGGAAAAAATGTACAACATTATGCATTGCTTAATGTTTATTCCAGGAAGTTTCTACTCCAGGAAAAAAAAGAAAAGAAATAAGAGCTACTGCAATTTTTTAAGTGACAGATTTAAAAACCTATTTAAATAATTGTTCTGTTTTTTCCAATCTAGTTCAGGACTATCCTGGAAAAGAAATACAAGAGATTTATATAATTTTTTATTTTTACTGCACAACACATAAAATAACCCTGATATTTTTGCTAATCAATAGTCTGATGTTACTGAAAGCAATGCCATTTGCTAAAAAAATAGCTATAAAATCTGTAAAATGTAGTTTAACATCTTTGCATGAACCTCCAAGTCTGTCCTGTTTACCCTCCAAAAATTCACTAAGCTACAGCTAGAAAACCCCAAAGTATCTTGAATATTTTGTGCTTCAGAAGGTTTATGAGATTGACAGCGCACTGAAGTATTTTATTAGTTCCTAGGCCAGGTATAGCACAGATATCAGTAATGCAAGCCTTTATGCGTCTTTTTGTTAACAGACATTACCATGACCTAAAAGGGACCATTCTTTCTACCCATGACTGGTAAATTCTATCCTTATGCTAATTTCCATAATTTATCTGTTATTTAAAAACTGACAGGTATGCCAAACTCTAGTTTGTCAATAAACAGCTACCACCAGTAACATACATTTGTTTGATACCAGATGCACTAAACTTGACTAACTAGATGTCCACTGCACTCCTCAAGGGAAAATGACAATGCTTTATTCCAAGTCAGTTTCTGGATGGCTGACCTTTGGTATTAAAAAGTCCCTTACAACTATTAGACAAGCAAATAAGTCATAAAAATATAGTCTTTTAAAAAAACTTTATGAATAAATTAAATGTCTGATAGGCAGATGCACAGAGTATTTTAAGTCGATCAGAATTCAGTTTTCCAGTAAAAGGGTACAGTGAGCAGCTCTGATTATACTACACCAAAATCCCTCAGACACATCGGCAACATCTACATTGCTAATCACCTGATAGAATACAAAACACAGTTATGGGACCAGAATATCACCACAGAATAAATGCATCTCACTTTGACAGTAAATATCTTTGCTTCACCTTTGTTTGCAATAGAAAACTTAGACTATAGCCAGCAGCACAAAAATGTTTTACCCTTGTAAGACTTTTATATACTACACCATTCTCTCTTAATCCGAACCCTGCCTGCTGCTCTTCAGCTTAAGGGAAAAAAAAATAGCAAACTATTTATGCTCATCCCATCCATCCTTTTATGTCACACATTAAGCCCTCTTTAAAAATATCTACTAGAAAAAAATATTATATATAAAGTTTACTGTAAGAAAAAGTACATACATCATAGCAATATGCAAATTCAATCTAATGCCTCTCTTTGGTTCGTTAATATAATCATGGAATCTTTATTTTATGGGGCTGGCCTCTCCTGCAGTCTGAAACATTAGAGCTGCACCTCTCTTTCTACAAATACAAGAGGCAGCTCAGGTCTATGGGCTTTTCCACAGCCCTATCACCACTCTTGTTTCCAGAGCAACATTAAATTCCTTATTAGTAAAGGAAACAAACTTCTTAATGGTAATGACTGGAATCAGAAGTGACCATTGTAAAGACACCAGCAGAATGTCGTGTGTCAAAGGAAACCCTACTTAGAAATCTCACCTGAAAGATCCTGACCTCTCCCCCCGAACCATCGGAGACATTTGGGATGTAGTGAGCAGTAAGGAAAAAAATTAGCTGGGAAGTAAAGATGAGTAAGACAAGAAAAATTTTCCCTGTCTCTAAAATTAGTAGCATTAATCTATTCTGGGATCATTGTTTGGAGCACTCCCCACAGAAGGATGCTTCAGTTGAGAAGTGAAGATCAAGCCAATAGTGTTTTACGAAAATGTTGATAGATGACCAGGTGGAAGCTTTTCAGATTTCCTCTGTGGTGGCTCAAGCTCTTTCTGCCCTGAAAGCCATCGTGGAATGTGTTAAGTAGGCTCTGATCCCCTTCTAGAATCAGTCTGTCTACAGCTGAATATGCTTTGATGAAGCAGGACTAGATCCGCCTGGCTATGGAGGATTTTGCTGGCTTAGCCTAGGCATTACGGGCAAAAACAAAACAATCAATATTTTTTCTAAATTGATCGGTTCTATTAACGTATATTTTCATTGTTCTTCCCACACGTAGGATATGCCATGTTTTTGTCATCTCCAAGTGTGAGATATTGGAAAAAATGAATGAATGATCTCCCATGAAGTACTGATGGGTTAACCTTGTTTATGAATGCCTCTAGAGTAGAAAGAGCTTTATCTTGTCCTCCTGAAAGATGTAGTAAGGCTTTCTGTCTTCTAAAAGCAATATTTTCTGAAACTCTTCTGGTTGACATGACGCATAACCTTATTGTAAGGAAATACAGGGAATTATATATCATTGATTCAAAGGGCTGGATTGCGAAAGCTTGTAGCATTGTGGACAGCTCCTATGGTGGCTTGCTTTATTGGAAAATAGATGACTTTACTCTCAGGAGGGAATTTGCATTACTTTGGCATTTAGACTTGAACTTCTCATGTCCTCACGTCAATTTATATATGCCATGGTCATGACTGAACTAGAACATGCTCCTTCCCTAAGGCAAGCACTGAAGTCTCAAAGAACCAGGCTGAAGGCTCCCAAATCTAGGAAACTGATGCTCTGGAACTTTTTTTACTTTGTTTATTGTGACAGATGTGTTCCCCATCCTGGAAGGCTGATACCAGTGGTCGGGATTTTGGGATCTGGATTGCAGAAAGAAGTTGCTACTATCATATGGGCTTCCCATCACCACCAAATGATGCATTGAAATACTCTGGATTGTATCTGCTTTCCTATGCATCTCTTGTTGTGACAGTTCCAGGCTCATAAGAGAAATCCTTGACGTTATACCATATGCACTCTTGTCTAGGGTGTAATCTCTACGTACAAGGCCAGAAGACCAAGGGGCTGTAAGTACGCACATCTTAGAGACCATTCGTGGGCCATGTTGAATCTTTCCTATGTTGTTAAGGCTGCATTCAACTCCTAGGTGAATGATACTTTGAGAGGGCTTCAGAAAATTTTCCTATCAGAATATTTTCTATTTTGTCAACCTGTTCATTTTCCTTGTCTAAGACCACTTGGGCTTGCCTCATCTTTTTCTTACTCTGAAGAATATGAAGCAGCGTCCCGAACATTTGAGGGACAAGTTCTATTGCTTCTTGCTCCAGGTGACTGTCTGACTGAACTAGGACATTCTTCTTCAGGTGTGAGATCCTCTTCAGGATTATTTGATGTTTCTAGTTGTCTTGTAAGGTTGAAGATGGATGAAAAAGAGATATGCAGGATTCTGAAACTCCAGGGTGCATCTCTGCTTCACTCGGTTCTGAACTTACCTGTCGGAAATCAATTAGAATGAGATATCTGGAAAAGGGATGACCTACCCTGCTTTGTAGGTGTACTTGACTTCAAACTGTTGTAGTCAAACTGAATGAGCTGGAAAGAGGAGTTGGACTCATTTTCTGGTTTGGGCTTTCTTCTGATGTTCTTACCCCCTTGTGGATAGGAATAAAAGGACCTTTGCAGCCTTCAACTTTACTGGAGTGGGAACGAACACTTTGGCTAGTCCATGTAATTGGCTAGCACTGTATCAAGCTTTTCTCCAGATAGGATTCCGCCAGTGTGCTTTGAAACTCAGAGAATTGGCACTGAATAACTATGCTGTCTAGGACTTAAATCAGTTACGGCTTGTCTAATTTGTGGCAAGCTGGGATGTGACTCTACCTCGCCTTATTTTGCCATGGACTAATTGACATGCATTAACTAGATGAAAGTGTTTTAATGAACTGTTAATACTTGTCAGCAGGATCAAGAGCAGGCTGGTGTAGGGTATACTCACACTGCAGTTTGTGGGGAATTAAATGTTTGTGTACACAAGCCCTTAGCGTCTGGCTAAGTTGGCTTTTGTGGTTTTGCTGCAACTCCATGGAATGCCCTTCTGTGGCTCCTCAGACCTTATGGCAAATAGATTGCCTCTTGACCTCCGTGGTGATAGGGAAATGGAAAACAAATAGAGCAAAAGAGCTCAGTGGGTGGTCCTATTTAGGGAGAAATGCCCTACAAATTTTGGTTCACTATGGGAGAGTAGAGAGCAAAAGATTTTGGTTGCTGCTTTCACAAAATCAGCTTTAATAGCTAGGATTGCAATGGATAAGATGGGAGCCCTGTCCACCACTCTGTGCTGCAGAAAGTGAATTTAAGTCCTAAAGGAGTGTGACCAAACCTTAAACCCCTATCAACAAGTCTGAGTTGCCTCTGGAATTTGCAAGAGAAATACAGACAAAATAACTCAGACTAGGGAAAAAGATAAGGATCCAAAATTCAAGATTATTGCTTAGGGGAAAATAAAATTGACTCAACATAAGACTCACCCTTTTTAAATAGTTTCTAGTATGTGAGATTCTATATTTGCCCATATTTAAACTGCTTAATTAACAGAAAATATTTCTTTGATGTTGGTTTGTTTCACTTGAAGGAAGGTTCTTCTATGTATAGTTCTATTAAGAAATACTATTACTGAAAATATTGAGACCATTTATAATACACAGAAAAATATTCTCATTTAAAATGTATAAAGTGGGTCTAAAAGATATTCTATATTAGTAATCCACCATTTTCCTTTAAATAACATTTTCAGTAAAACCAGAACAGTCAAAATAATTTACAATATAAAACGTCATTAAAAGAAGAATATAGTTACATTTTTGTTGCACATTGTTTCCTATCTGAGCACACCATACATTAGGGTCTGATTCTGAAAACATTTATTTGAATAATTCTTACTGTAGGGATGAATTCCACTGACTACAGTGGGGGCTATTCAGACAAATAAGAATTATTCATGTGTTTGCAGGATTGGGCCCTTAGTCAAGGTAGTTTAATAGTACACAATGTAATGCACATATCATGCTAATCTAATAGATTTGTATTATATATGCTTTTGAGATCTTACAAGATCCCATTCTGTAAACTCTTAATTTCCAGTATGTTAGAGGGTATATACTGCCTACAGATTTTTAGTCTAACAAAGGCATTACTTTTGACTTCTATTAATGGGCTAACTGGGGGAAGGAGGTGGATGTAACTTCTGGGCTCTCATTTTAGAAAAAAAACTAAACTTGTGGGATAGAGTTAAAGGTTGTACAATTAGGGAAAGTGTCTCATTTTAGGTCTGACCCCCCTCCCCACCCGTTGCAGTTGGGTGCCAACAATATGGATAATTTCACAATAACTATTGAGGGCTCAGCTATTTTCTTCCTTCCTGATTGACTTTATGCAGTGGTGAGACACTGTGTGCTATTAATGTCGACATCAAGCATGCCTGTACGTAGTAGTGTCCTGTTTTATTTGGACACGCTGTGTGATTTGCATTGAATACCCATGTTCTCAGTGCATTATAATCTGACTTTGGCACTCAAAAGTGTCTGTACATGCACTCGACTATTCTTACACTTTTTATATTTTTTAATTGGCACAATGTATCAACAGGGATAATCACATGTGCATATCTGTAGACATGTCACACCTATGCAGTATAAGCAAAGAGGAATTTACTGCAGGAGAGACAGCACTTGTGTTATGCAAGCTGCCCACATAGATATCAATTTGGCTGGCATCTAACCCCTAGGACAAGCGTTCAACCAAACCGCAAGCAGGCACTATGCTGTCATATCAGAAATTTATAATTGTAGGTAGCTAGATCGTATGTTTATAAAAGCACTGAAAGGCAGGATACTCAGCAGAGTACATTGAAAACCTATCTGTCCTTAGTTTTCGTACTTACAATGAAGAAGATTTGACTTCCCTAATCCAGTTCCGAGCTGGATTTAAAAAACAAACAAACCATGAAATAACACAGTTGTCAATTCTCAGCAAGACAAATTTTTGGCTTCTTGAACTGAGAATGCAGAAAATCTTATGAAACATTCAAACCTCTATTCATTGTCACTCATGGGCCCTCATAATATAGTAAAAAGAATTTTCAGTGGCTGTGCTAAATCCAATATGAATTTGGTGGTTGGGTGCAAAATTCTGTCTATGTCATACCCTTAAGAATGGACTCAAAGTGATAAATTTTGTGTTAGACAAGGTAGGTGAGGGAACATCTTATATTGGACCAACTTCTGTTGATGAAAGATAAGCTTTCAAGTTCACAGAGCTCTTCTTTGGGTCTGGGAAAGATACTCAGATTGTCACAGCTAAGTACAAGATGGAACAGACAGTTAAACATAAGAAGTTAACATGTTTCAAGAAATCATTCAAAATAAACTGGGAAAAATATTTGTGAAAAATGTTTACCCACAGGTAATATGGTGTTTCCACATTGGAATCCATATAGGGAATCATTAAATAATTATAACCCATACTCGATGGGGACCACATCCTGAAAGAAATATTTTCTGAACCCCCTCTTCTGGCCTTCAAACAACCTTCCAACCTTACCAAGGTCATCATCAGAAGCAAGCTCCCCATAGACCAGGACACACCAACTCAAAGTGGCACCAGACCTTGCCAGAACAACAGATGCAAAACCCGGCTGACATATCTCCACTTCTATGATGATCAATATCTTCCACATTACACCATTCAAGATCCATGGGTCGTACACATGCTTAACACAATATGTGGTGTACCTCATCCATTGCACTAAATGCCCCAATAACAACTGTGGGTGAAACCAGACAATCACTACACTCTCAAATGAACTCACACAGAAAAATGATAAAAGACAAAAAGCACCCTATCACCCATGGCCAAACACCTTTCACAAAGCAATTACTCCATATCTGACCTATCCTCACCCTCAAAGGAAGTCTGTATAACACCTTCACAAGCTGGAAAAAATTCACAACGCTGCTAGACATTAAAAATCATGGACTCAATAAAGACTCTGGATTTATGGCTCAACATAACCATCTGTGCCCCACTAGTTCTCCTTTGTCCCATGACTGCAGAGGTGTTAACTGCTCACTTCATGACTTGAATGGTCTCTTGCAACATGTTAACCCCTTACATTTAGCAATTTGTTCCATCTTGTATTTAGCTGTGACATTCTGCGTACTTTTCTCAGACCTGAAGAAGAGCTCTGTGAGCTTGATAGCTTGTCTTTCACCAACAGAAGTTGGTCCAATAAATATTACCTCACCTACCTTGTCTCTCGACTATCCTGAGACTACATGGCTACAACAACACTGCAAACAAATTCTGTGCTGTCCTTCTGTTTGTTTAAAACACCCAGTTCAAATGTACCAAACTAGCAAATATGCAACTAAAGAAATACACTGTCTCCTCCGAATTAACTAATAATTAAACTTGAAATATTGCTATTAATTTTATGATGAACTGAAACCAAAAGCTTTGAAACAAACCTTTCATTTTAATGTGAAGCCACCTTGAAAATACTCCTGGCATAAAAACACTTCTATGATGTGAAGGATATAAAAATTGCAAGGTGTCATTAGTACATACATGTAAATATTTAGAAACAACATTGTACTGATTCTTTATAAAGGAATTTAGTATGATGCAGATAACATGGATATGCAATAGAAATTTGGATCTCACTCCTGAAACCTGATCCATGTTGGCAGACCTCTGTGTCTGTGAAGAGTACCACTGCATTTGTTAAGGCTCTGTGTAGGAGCTGGGATCTACCTACATGGAGCAGCTTGTCAAATCTGCCATTGAGCATGGCATGGACTGGAAAAGAGCATGCCATGGACTGGGAGGGCAAGAGGTGACTAGCCTTTGCAACCAGCAAGTGCATCTGTTGCTATCAACAGTATGGCCCAACTAGCCCCAATACCAGTCAGCACACTGTGCCTGCAGAAGGGAGTATCAGAGTGTTTCCCATGGCACCCTGTGTCAGCACATTATATGCAATCTTCATCTGCAATGGCAGGATTCCTTAACTGAATGCTACGGGCAATGTCTCTACTCCCCCTTGTTATGTGGCTTTTGGAACACAAAGGTAGGATCTGACTCAGTGTGTACAAATAGGATGAAATCCTGTTCTCACTAAAGTCAATGGCAAAACTCTCATTGACTTCAGAAGCCAGCTTTTCACCCATAATGCATGTTTGTTTGCATGCCCTACACATATAAATTGTGCTGCCACCAAACTTTTATAGGAGCTATTTCCCATTGTCTATCTTTTATGCTTTGATCCTGTGGTTTTTTATTTAGGTTTTTTATTTGATTTTCTAAGCACGACTAGTTCATTCTATAGTAGCTTCTGAAAGTCAATTTGTTTCCTTCGTGTTGTATACATAAAGTCATATAAAAGTAAGTAGGAATGCTGGTAGCTGTGCATTAAGTAGAAATTATACCAAGTATTGAACTGTAAGTATCTCTGCAGAGTTTGAAATAAAAAACCCACTCTGACTTGTAAACTGAGCAAAGACAATGGAAGACCACAGAAAATGCATGAAATATAATGCTCCCTGCAATGTTACCAGAAACCTTAATACAATTTTCTTCACTAGAACCATTATATTTGTGATACCTAAGGCCAAAAAAAGCACTTTTCCCCCCACCATTACCAGGTCTGAGAAAAAAAAATGCCTTGAACAGCCTATTATTTTCATCAGACTGCTTATCTACTATATTGCATTACCTCTAGTTTTATGGAATTAGCTTTAGGATGCGACAATAACTAATTAAGTTAATGTGCAATAGCTTCTGAACTCCAGATAAACATAACATAGAAATTTAATGCCATTAAAGCTATGTATTTTGAAATATGTTAGTTTGTATTATTTTACTCTATTACATGCCACACTTGGATACATCTAA
The DNA here is from genome assembly GCF_013100865.1 of Trachemys scripta elegans. Classification (NCBI taxonomy): domain Eukaryota; kingdom Metazoa; phylum Chordata; order Testudines; family Emydidae; genus Trachemys; species Trachemys scripta. Next base: position 93,504,552 of record NC_048304.1, on the reverse strand, counting down.
ATCCAATCTTAAAAATAAAGTGAACGTCACAGAGTGACAAAAGATATATAAATGTTCGCTATATGGTGTAATTTTAGACAGGAATTTCTGCTTTTTTATTAGACATTTAAATTATTTTAACCTCACTTTTACACTGACTTTATTAAAAGAAACCTAATTTGACCAGTTGCCATTATCCTAAATAGTTGTATATCAAATTCCAATCTTTAGGCAAGTCATACAATTTTGCACTCACAAGGGCTATGGTGCTATTAGGTGATACTGGTAGAATCTATTTAGACAATTTAAAATGGCTTAGTTGAATTACTATGTTCTAATATTGTTGTAAGGATAATCTTCATTCATTGCAAAATGATTGTTGCACACTCATGAGCGAGCTATACCTGGACGCATGGAAACTTAACAAGAAAAATGTAGTGGCACAATCACCACTGTTCTAAATATATTTTCTATACAAAATATTTTCAAGGTATAATCCATAACTTTTTGTACAGTTCTCTATCATTTATACAACAATAATCAGTAAAATAGTAAATATGTGACAATTGCAACACCACATGGAATGAGCATTCTGCCATTTTGCTAGTGTAATCAACATTAGGACCAGAAAACTCTTCTAACAGGCAGGCAAAATGTTCTGTAGTTTCTGAATCTTGACTGTACACGTCATGATTTTGGCTATGACTTGCAGCACACTTTTAAGATACCACAAATATCTTATGCACATTTCAGTAGCAGAATGGCACTTGGCTTGCTCTAATAGAAACAACAAAGATGCAATTGACAATTTTAAGAAAGACAATGTCCTTATTTGCATGCTGAAAATCTGGTTGTGTCCCCTTAATCCAGGCACATCCATTCATTGTGCAATCTGTCGATGGGTAACAAATAGTGCAGGATTCATCTCAGTAGGATCCGGCCCTTTGGTCTAACCAAAGTCAATTCTGGGTCGATACTGCAGTACCATTGGGTAAGACTAGAAACAAAAACAAAAGAAGAACACAACAACAAACAAACAAAAAAAGACAAACAAGGATAACATGAAGGCATGGTTTATATGAAATACAAACAAGATATAATTAAACCGTACCACAAGGAAAGTTAAAAATTTACCTCTCTAAAATTAGACTAATATGGTTTTATACATTTCAATAAAATTTACATCCACAACCATGTATTTTTGAATTTACTATTCAAAAATATAGTAAAAAGTCTCTTATACCACAGTGAGTTCAGGAGTCAGATTATAATTATATCATCCATACACAATACATATGCCACTGGATCACACTTGTGTGATCCTAGAAATAATTCGGGTATTCTTGTGCTGTTAGATTTGACAAAAACATTCATAAGATGTTTTTATCTCATACTGATCAAATAAATTCTAAGATGATATACTTGGCCTGGTATTTCAGAAGTACAGAGAGCCAACAGCTCCCATTATAACCAGTACTAACCAATGCAAGCTGCAGTTACTCAACTCTTTTGAAAGTCAAGTCAACAAGAGTCACTTGATTTCATGAGAAAGGAGGACTGAAATCTCCTGAAAATAATTCCCTTATCTTCATATTCATTCAAGGCTGCATTTTCAATAGCTCTTAATCTTGCATTCACAAAAATGCAACACATCCATTTGGATACATAAATTGAGGAGCACTGTGATTAGGGAAGAAAGGTGGAACTTGTGGTCACTTGCTGCTGAAAGTTCCATTTATATAATATATATTTTTCAGTCTAAGTCTGATGTTTTTTCCATATAACTTTACTGCAGTGTTGGAGCGTCTCTAACACAAAACCAGGAATGCTCTATTATGTCAGCATGGGGTTCAAATAGCCTCTGACTTCACTGCCAGAAGGGACCACAGTTGAGGTACAGACTTCTTAAATTGTGTGGGTGGAATTACTGAGAGGTTTTACTAAATTAGCATTAGCAACAAAAATATTGCATTCTTTTTTCACTCTTCAAATACAACAGATGAATCTCAGAGACCAAAAAAAGAATAACCATTGCATTCAAGACTTATGCAAGAAGTTAATGAATTTTTCTCACTATGGTAGAAAAAGGTCAGAAACTGGAGAGATCACAATTGTTGTGGGCTTGTAGGTGTGGAAGTCTGAAAAATCAGACAATTAGAGCGAGGGTATTTGGGTGAGAAGACAGAAAGCACCTTAAGTGAGTTCTTGTTATAAGTAATAACTATATGCTCAAATAAACTCAATATCAGATTAGTTAGTCCAGGATATGATTACTACATGAGAAAAAGGGAAATCATCCCATTTAACATTTAAGAATCTTTCACACTTCAAACTAATGCTTAGTCTTGCAGACTCTGAACACAAGCACCTAACTTCTATTAACATTAACGGGAATTACACACAAGCAATGAGGACAATTACACCCCTAAAATTTAGTATGAGACTATACTGTACTCAAAACTCCTATGCACAAAGTCTGCATACCACTAAAAATGTTGAGCTAACTGAACAAATACAAATTGTAATGCGTAAACGGAAATGTTTTTCTAGAACACCCTTTCATTTGGACTGAATTCTGCCCTCAATTACACCCAAGTCACTCAACTGAAGTCAGCACAATTACAAAGTGTCATTTGTATCAGAATTTGACCCTGGATCATTAATTTTGGTTTTCCATGTAAGAAAAATATTAGTCCATATTGGGATCATTTTTAAAAAACAATCATTTGTAACAGAGATGGGCTCAAATCAAATACTGAAACCAGATTCAGATCCAAATTTGCAGCTTGAAATCTTCTTTAAAATAGGCCTAATTAGAACACCCATTGTGAACAATATGAAAATTTGAGAAAGTTTTGATCAGTTTTCAATTCCAATGTTCCGGGATGTTTAGAACTTGAGTTTTGGTTTGCTTCACTAGAGGGATATGAAGCTGGGATGTCAGCCCATTTCCAAATTTAAAGCAGTAAAAAGGAACACAACATTAGAAAATCTAACATTTCTTTACTTGCCAATTTTGGATACTTTACAGAGGTATAAACTTCCATTATGTCCCTAACCATGCGGTACCATGCAGTCCCTAACCATGCAGTATTATCATGAGGGAGGATAAGGGGAGAAAGGGAAGAGTGGGAGATGTCTTTTTTAACTCCCTCCTGGTGATCATCGTATGCAGTGAAGCATGAAGATAAAGAGCCTTTATTTAAAAAAATCATAAGCCTTAAAACTCCTGAGTGTACTTCATTCATTCATTCATTCATTCAATACAAGCTTTATGGAATGAATAAATAGAAGACTTAGACCTTATATGTTAAGTTTTAGCTCAAAGGAACAGAGTTATAAAACCTCCACAACGATGAGTTACAATTAAAATGTTGACAGGATATGTAATATGTACAGTCGTGAGTGCCTCTTACCTGATAAAAAGTGCCATCCTGTGAGCAGACTTGCGAAGATGAGCAGTTCTGACACCGAAACTGCGGAGGAGATGATTTTCTGATCAGATAAGAGGCATCCACAACTGGACACATACATTCATCAATCATTTAATTTTTTTTTGTTTCAAATGAGAGAATTAAAATTAATTATTTTTAAAATAGGAACACATTTTCCAAGGAGTAAATTATCATTATTTCTTAGACTGTATCAAGCTCTCCTAGTGTCCAGAGGTATGTCAACAAAAGCTCACAGTGAACAGTGTCACTGACATAGATAATGGATTTACCTGCTCTTCATCCATCAAAGGAAGAGATTATTAACTAAGAACCATTATAGCTTCTGTACCACACTTTGGCTTAAAATCAACTTGACCAGGGGCTGGACAACCACAGAAGAGCAGATATTTCTGGAGCTGCCTTACTGTAACCTTCTTGATAATTTTCCCCTCAAAAAGAAGTTTCCAAACAGGTTAATAATTGGAGGGTTTGTTACCAAAAACATAATTTCTGAAATATTTCACCCAGGCAGGAATAGCACCCTGAAGAGACTTGGGCTACTTCAAAGATGATAGTATTATACATTTTATATTTTCTGTTAGTTTTGGTTTGCAAGCATTGGCTATTAAGAGTAATTTATAATTATCCAATGGAAAAGGTGAATGCATCGCCTGGAGATTCTGTGTGACCATAAATGTTCCATAAAATTTCACAGAGTTTTCAATAACATCATATATATCCAAGAAAACATTTTTCCTTTAATTTTTTTGAAAATTTAAGCTAGTGCAAATATGGACATTTGACCAAATAGTACACATTATTGCCTCCAAACCAATGCAACTGTCAAGAATCCATGTGTTGACAGGAGGCAGTAGTTCAGCCATCATGAATGCATTCTATTATTGTTACGGCCTCATTTCTCCTCAATATTTCATTAGACCACAAGCAATGTTAACAAAATTCAGAAGGTTAGTAAAAAAAAAAACCAACTGGATTCAAGGGCAATACTACTTTTAGATTAAAACACTCTTTGATGGTGCAATATTGCATTCTTGATAGCCATTTTAATCTCAGTGCAATATTCTGTCCTTAAACCTAGTCAATATTTGCTATGTAGAAATTAATTTTTTTGAAGGTCTTACTAGGTTTAAAGGTGAAACTGTTAAAAAAGTTTGCGAGTTGTTTGATCAACATTGTGCTTAATTCCGTCTCCTCTGCCTATGCCACAGTGAGTATAGAAAAACAGAGCGATGGGGGCTGGGGCTCTGGAATTTACTACAGCTCAGTATGTAAACCTACACCAGTACTTAACCTTAATTGAACCCATGGGCAGCTTCCCCTTGCACTTAAATGCAACCACTTTGCACACAATGCAAAGCCTTACAAGGTAAAGCAGAACATATAACCACATATAACATGAATGAATATATAAAAGAAAGATAAAATAAATACAACAGGCAACGAGATGATGTCCGACAATTAATGACCAAATGGGAGTAATTAATGGTCCAAAGCAAACCTAAGGGTTATTAACTCAATCTGATCATTGATCCCTAAGAGATGTCCTTCAGCAAGATAGCTATTGCTTTTCTAAACTATATATGTGGGAGGGGGAAATTAGCTGTGCTATCTGTTGTGGACATTATTATATGTTTACTGTACATGACATGAATATAGAATTAAGAAATGTCAAAATAATTAGATGGCTTGAATGATTTCTCAATGTCCCATCATATTATAGTTAGAGCATTTTGAATATAGAATGATTGGACAGAAACTCTAGTCTTTTGCAAGTTAAGGGATCATACTATTTCAACTGAAATTCCCACGATGACTAAGTGTTTGTGGTTTCAGATATTTCACCTAAGAATTCAAAATTAGAACGTATATTCAAACTTCGTATTCCTCCTAATTCTGAATGTTAAAGTCTGTGTAGTATGCCTGTTGTAGTGTTTCAATAACTAATCATAGAATTTTTTCATATAAATAATCTGGAGAGTATGTGAGATTAATTTTTAAATACAGATTTTGTAAAGATCACAGAACACCTTTCCGACCAAGCCATGAACCCAAACAAACTCTACAAAGAAATCTATCTATACACAGGCACATATAAGTACATGTAAAAATCATAAAAGTACTCACATTTTCGCCTCTTAGTCTCCATCTTGTCATATAGATGAATTCCATAGTATGATCCTTCCCCATGATTTCACCATTGCATAGTACATCCAGCTTTAAAAAAATGATGACAGAGTCCAACAGATATGAAATTGTTACTTTTAAATGAAATCATAAGTGAATCTCTTAGCTATTTAATAATCCCACCAAAGACTCTTAGTGCATGGACCATATATTGACTTAAATAAATGTCAATGCAGATGAATGCCCCCTAAAATATTGATTTTATTAATCCTATACAGTCACCTGAGTAAAGAGAAAAGCTTTACAGTGTGCCTTGGAAGATGCTCTGAACATTGCAATACTCTTTTAGTCCTAAGGATACACATGACTATCACACTTTCCTGCTTATTAAAAAAATTAAGAATAATCCAAAAATGCAAATACCATTCTTTATTACTTGAGGACTTAGGGCAGGAGAAGAAAACAATGTGATGAAGTGAGAGAGTCTGTGAGAAGCATTTCTACCAAAATGGCATTGTGGGGTCTCCTGTTTATTGTCTCTTAGGTCTTATCTCCACTGAGACTTTTTAGAAATTTTCCTATTGCTGTTTAGCAGAGGAGCTGCTCCATTGGCCAGATTAATATTACTTCCCCACCTCACAGGGGTATTGTTAGGGAAAATATATTAAAGATCATGTGGTGTTCAGATATTATGGTAATGGAGGCCATATAAGTACTTAGACATAGGTTAGTCTATCAGAACTGGGCTGCTTTTCACATTACACAGTAACAATGAAGGATCACTAATGAAACTGAAGAACGTTTTGGTCAGGTGGTGTCTAGTCACCACTCCTTCTTTCCCAGCAGTTATAGCTATAGGGTTACTTTTGTTATTAACCATATAAAAGGAGGCAAGAAGAGAAAACATATACCTGTATATCAAAAAACTGAAAAGATAACTAATACATAAGGATATGATTCTGTTATGGATACTGTGACTTTCTAGGACCTCTATGACTACTTCTGGGGCAGGGCTGGAGCAGCTGTTAGCCCTGGGCTACCGAAGCAGCTGGCCAGAGTTGGGTCAGCCCCTGTCGCAGGAGCAGCGTCAGGGCTGGAGCAGTGACCCCCGGAACAGCTGACTAGCGGCTAGCCCCAGGGCCACCGGAGCAGCTGGCTGGGGTTGGGTCAGTCCCTGCTGCAAGAGCAGTGGAAGGGCTGGAGCTGCAAGCCCCCGGCAGCACTCTATTTGTCCCTCTCTCCCCAGGGAATTTTTAGTAAAAGACAGGAACAGGTTGCGGGCAACAAACAAAAGTTCACAGAAGCCCGCAACCTGTCCCTGATTTTTACTAAAAATACCTGTGACAGAATCTTAACCTTACTGATAAAACAAAATGATGGTCACTCCAAAGCTGAGCAACAAGCAATATTTATATGAAGGTGCCCGGGTAGCAAGTGCAGTTGGTGCTCCATTGGCTAAGTGCCCTTCAGTGGGTCTGGCTCATTTCCGGGTTTAGGAAACCTTGTACCAGAGACTGAATACTGCCTTGTACTCACTGATTGAGTTATTTTAAAAAGACTTTGTTTAGCTGAAGCTTAAATTTAATATTTTGCAGTGGGTGGGGGAACTTACCTCATAAGAACTTGGAAGCTTTAATTTTAAACTGAGAAACTTTTTGATGGTTCCTACAGTTACTCGTGTAGAACAGCGGATGAATTTCTTCATTAAACCCTAAAGGAACACATCAGAGAAGGGGTGTTAGATATTTTGAAACAAAGCACCCTCACTTTAATAGCATGTATGCAACTTTTGGCACAAGAATATTTATTAGAGTGGGCATGTTTACTGTTAACTAATTTTACTGTATTGTCTCTATTTATTTAGTTTTATTATTAATTTATGAAGGATGTATATACATTTCTGGAAGGCATAATTTTTTATTAATCCAAGGTAGGCTGGTGAAATTTACACTGCCACAATTTTCTTGTTCAGTATAGACACGGTGTTTGGCTGGGTTAGAGCACCCCCAATCTGCTACTGCTTTGCACTGGCTAGTTTGATAGTACCATAGATATTTGGAACAGCTAGCCCATCCTGTTCAATGGGTCTGTATAAAGAATCTACTCTCACTTTAGGTCTCTTCTTGTTCCATATAAATTTAAACAACATCCTTTGTATTCCTGCAAGGGTTTTATCTGGGATAATCACAGAAAGATTTTGAAACAAGGAAGTATCAGGAGGTAGCCATGTTAGTCTGTATCCACAAAAACAACGAGGAGTCTGGTGGCACCTTAAAGATTAACAGATTTATTTGGCCATAAGCTTTTGTGGGTAAAACACCCACTTCTTCAGATGCAACCAGATGCATCTGAAGAAGTGGGTTTTTTACTAACGAAAGCTTATGCCCAAATAAATCTGTTAGTCTTTAAGGTGCCACCGGACTCCTTGTTGTTTTTGAAACAAGAAAGATATTCTTGGCAAAACGGTTATTTTGACTGTGACTATTCTTCCTAACCAACTTGAATACTTCCTCCAGTACTCCACATCTTTTTTCATTTGCTGAAATAGTTGTTTGACATTTAAATCATAGAGCTCTTCCAGGTTGTCTGAGATTTAAATTCCCAGGTACCTTAATGTTTTCTGGAGCAATGACTTTTCAGAATCTGGCAAATTTACAGCTAGCATTTCAGATTTGACATAATTTACTTCAAATCCAGACACTTTCCCAAAGTCATGGACTTCTTTAGAAATTAATTTTAGGGAAATATTTGGCTTAGTTAAAAATAATATGACATTACTTGTATTTAAAGATACTTTCTGATAAGTTCCTTCAAGTTTTATTCCTGTGATAGATTCATTGTTCCTTTGTGCAAAAGGCTCTATGCCAGTGAAAAAGTAAAGGAGACAATGGACATCCTTGCCTAGTCCCTCTGTGTAATTCAAACAGTGGTGATTTAACCCCAGTAACGTGCACAGCTGCTTCTGGACTGGTGTAAAAAGCAATTATCCATTTAAGGAACTGGGACTCAGTATCCATAAGGGGCAGGATTTGAAATAGAAAGTTCCGCTCTATTCTATCAAAGGCTTTCTCTACAAGAAGTGATAACAAAAGAAACAGATCTTTACTTGATTCAGCATTATGGATGATTCCAAGTACTCTCTGAATATTGTCCGACATTTGTCTCTCCTTAATTAATCAAGTTTGATCTGGATTTATATAAGCTGAGAGCACAGAGTTTTGCAATCGACTAGCTAGTATTTTTGCTAAAATATGTCATGATTCAATAGTGCATAAAGTAAGATCTTTTCCAACTTGAGGGAGAACAACAGTAGTTTCTTTCAAAGGTTGTGGAAGTTCCCCCTTTAACAGAAAAGGACAAAAGGTACCCCTCAAGGGACCCACTAATACCTCCTTAAATACCTTGTAAAATTCAGCTAGAACACCATCAGGTCCTGGAGTTTTATCACTGTTCATGCTTGCTTTTGCCTCTAAGATTACTTCCTCTGTTATTTCTTTAACTAAAGTTGCTTAATCAATTTTATCTTTGGCAAGCCTGCTATTTACAGATATTTCTGAATAGATTCAGAGCTTGGATTATCTGACAAACTGAGGTGTTTATAATAAGTAGCAAAAATAGCACATATTTCATTAGGGTGTGTAATTTATCCTTTGCTGATTGTTTTTACTTCCTGGAATAACATGTTGCTGTTGAATCCCTTTAAGCTTTTGAACCAAAAGATTATACTTTTTATTTCCTTTTTTATAAAACATCTTCTTCAGATACTTATAGGCTTTTTCAGTGGCATCTCTCATCAACATATTCAATTTCCCCTTATATTAGTTAATTGTTGATATTCTTCTTTTGAACCTATTTTTATGACTGTCTTGTAATCTTTTTATCTCCTATACTAGTTCTCCTATACTTTTTATCTCCTATACTAGTTCTATTTTTTTCTTGAGTGCTTTCTTTCTTCAATTGAGAGTTCTGCTTATCCAAATGGCCCCCAAATACAGCTTTACCTGTCTCCCAGATAAGACCTCTTTTTATATTGTCCAGATCATTAATCTGAAAGTATTGAACAATATCCTCTTTAACGGCTGCAACCCGATCTTTGTCTTGGAGAAACAAGCAGTTCATTTGTCCCCAAAAAGTGATCTTTAGGACCTATCCCACCTATCAAATACTACTTTCAGTGGTGCATGATCTGGCCCTGTAATGGTGCCAATTTGTGCCGGTCCTGTCTGCTTCATTAAGGATTTAGACAGAAACAATAAATCTAGCTTACTGTGGGTGTGAATAAAATGTATAGTCTCTTTCCCACGGGTGCAGTTCTCTCCTACAATCCAAGATTGAGTTATTAGCACAGAGAAGTCAATGCTACATCTGTTTTCCCACCCCTCTTGACTTTTTTGTCAGGTCTGTCCCCCTAAAGAATCAGTGTGGAACAGAAGTCTCCTCCAGGTATAATTTCCTCATCCTAAAGTGCTGCAGAATTTTAAAAATCTTAAAAAAAAAATTGCTTTTAATTGGGAGGCACTGAGCCAACTCTTATTAATAACCCAGCAATGGTGCCCTTCAACAAGCTAAACTGGTCTTTAATGTGGAAACATACATGTTCAGCAAATACATGCACACCTCTTTTCTTTTCTTTTCTTTGGCTGAAGCAAAAAATATCTGCCTAAACCAATTACCTTTCATGCCCATAATTTACCCTTCCTGAGAATGTTTCCTGAAGTAGAATAATCTAAGAGCGTGTTTTTTAAATTCGTCCAGAACTTTTTCCCTTTTAATGACATTATTTAGCCCTTTGACATTCAAAGATGTTATTTAAAAGGAAGAGCCATTGAGAATAACTATTTAGCTTACTGAAAAGCTTGAAATGATTGTGATTTTTTTTAGCTGTTTGATGGCATGAATCCTTGTGTGTCCGATGTCTCTGGTTTCTAATTGTGTTGCATTTGCGATAGTTTGCCTGAATATGGCTTGATTTCTGTTTGTAAACTTCCCTAGCTATTTCCTATAACACTTCCCCTTTGCCTCCCCACTCCTGCTTTTCCCCTAATTTAAATCCAAAACCAAAATACCACTATACCATATAAATCACTCCCCAAACAAGTGTTTTGCTGAACTCTAAACCTCAGTACTCTCCCCATGAATACTTGGGCTGCTTCTCTTGTAATTCAAAGATGGTACATTCTCCACCTATGGGACCTTGACCCTCACCCTCAGGGATTGATTATCATCTGCTCACTTAAGTTACATTTGAGCGTAAGGGCTCCTCCCCATTACCTCTCTATCTCCTCCATCCCTAGGATACCCCTACCTATTCCCTATTGTCCTTTATTTTCTAAAATGCAGCTATCACAAAATTATGCTCATCCCACTTAAAACAAATACCATACTATTTCCCTTCTAACATTAACATAGTTACTTCACAATTGTTCATTCTTGATGACTTCAGGAAGTCCCTTCTGTATAATCTTTAGCTGATTCCTTAGATACCTGAGTACTCCTGTTCAGGTTCACTTCTATAACTGACATTACATTATCGAGAGGATTTGTCTTTTCTTTTCCTAGCCTCCTTTTCTTGGGTTTCACCATCTGCCAAGATTTTTCCAGCATTTTATCCTTGGTTTCTACCTCTGGAGTAGGTGTTCTGATTTTTTTTTTCTTGGAGACTCCATCTTCTGAAACCCTGTGCTCTGTTTTATGGGAGGAATTAGTAGGTTCAGGAAGTCGATGGAGGCAGTTTACTTTGATAACCCCTTACATCTCAGGCTTCAAGAAGCCATTTTTGTCCAGCCCTCTGCTGGTCCTCTATTGCATTGCTTTTAACTTTCTTTTAAGGGAATCAACAACATTGACAAAGCAAGTTCTTCCAACATATCAGTATTTTGTATATTTTTTTAAAAAAATACAGAAATGAAGAAAATATAAAAGGAACATGGGCTAACAGGAAACGGACACAGCCACATGATAGCTGAACAGATGCAACACTTCTTGAAACACTAAAACCTCTCTCAAATAATCCAGTGAAAACTCTCTAAGGCCCCAATGTTGAGATGTGATCTGTTATTGCAGACCCTAGCGCCTATGTGGTTAACACTTTTTATCCAACCTGCAAAACACAGAGACCTATCTTGGGAGAAAGAGACATTTCTTGCAACATGTGACATATCGAGTTGAGGGAGGGACACAGACACATACACAGTTCTGCTGATCCTGGGTCAGAACAAAGGCCTAGTCTACACTTACCGGCTGGTCCGGAGGCACGCCATCGATGTTCTGGGATCGATCCCGGAAGTGCTCACAATCGACGCCGGTACTCCAGCTCGCCGAGAGGAGTACGCGGCGTCGACGGGGGGAGACTTCCGGCCGCGTCTGGACCGCGGTAAGTCCGGACTAAGGTACTTCGAATTCAGCTATGTTATTAACGTAGCTGAATTTGCGTACCTTAGTCCGAAGTCCGGACTAAGTGTAGACCAGCCCAAAGACTTTTCTATTGAGTAAAGAGTTTCAAATATTGAGCATGATTGTTTAAAATACACACCTACTCAGTAAAGCATTCTGTAGTACTTGACTAGGTGAGTATTTTGTATGTATCCTTTTATGATTTTCTCTGTGCAGCAGTTTGACAATTTGAAAGTAAAATCGGCAAGGATTCCTAAATAGCTTGCTCCCCTTAGGAAGGGCTCAGACATGAGAGAAAGAAAATACCCCTAAGTGCTGGAAGACTGGCAAGCCTCATCATCTCCATTTTTTAAATAGGGAAAGTGACTTGCCCAAGGTCACAGAACAAGTTAGTGTCAACACCATGTTTATAGCTCAGGAGATCTGGCTCTCAGTTCCTCAGTATTCGAGCAATCCTTGGGTTAAAAATACTAAATACTTTTTTTTTAATGAAAGTGATGGGAAGATATTTCAGCCTGTTCCTGTAAGTGGACGAACCACAGCAGAAGATGATGTAATGTACTGTAATACTATGGTGTACATTTCTATTTGGTATTCCAATTCTCATCCTGCTTTACCATGACGTACTAGTTCTATAGATTATTGAAAAGGTTAATCACAAATGAGTAATTTTATAGGCAGCTAATTGTGAAAATTGCAAGATTCTTTATAATGCTCCAACCAAGAGAGGATTTTGTTATGGTGACAATGGAGATGGTTATAGGTCATGAACACTGCAAAACTCTCTCCCACAGCAGTTTATCTTAAATTGTCAGGAAATAATAAGCAGCACAGATTCTTTCCAACAACTCACTTTTACTATGTTATCCCCTGACTGCCCATTGTTCCGTAAACAATCAAGGCAAATAGCAATCTGTGGGTCACTCCTATGATAATCTTTATCGTCTTGATTTTCATCATCCTCTTCATCTACTTTGGGCTTGTCAGCTTTTGGACTTTCATCTGTAAAATATAAAAATCAGATTATTCAGGTACCATACAATTAAAATGAATGGTTTGCATTGCCTGGGAATGAATTAGTACACTTATGCATACAAACAGAGATATAGATATGAAATCAAAGATGTATTTAAAGCTAAATTCTCCAAAATGCATTAAAATGCTTTGGTTCAATTATTTTAAATCTGGCATGGTTTTCAAAATATGTTCTTTAAAAATATGCTATTGGACTGAATTTCATTCAATGCATTCTTTAAAAACTGCTCAATTTACAATCCCTGAAAATTGAAGTTTACTACCGAAATTGCAATTTTACATTCACACAAAGGATTTCTACTTTACAGATAGTGGTTAGGCAGGTGGTCAGTAGTGATTATGGTAGTCTATTTTTGAGTGTTTACTTCCTGTAATTAATAAAGCTCACATCTCAGAATAAGTCAATCCCATTTAACTATGCAAAACTAACATGCATTAACTATCCTGCAGTAAAATCCTAGAGGCGACAAAGCACTATATTTTTACCATGAAATATACTAGGCAAGATCAACCACATGTGGGGGTACAGTATTGACTTTGCAGTAAAATCTACGGGTGCCCTGTCTCCACTAGGATTTTACAGCTAATGTGTTAAATATCCTGCTGTAAAACCCCCCATTTTTTTTTTGCACTGAAGACATAGCCTCCGTAACTATGTGTGCTTATCACTGTTACCTTTTACCCTCCTTCACCCATTCCCTCCATTTATTTGTTACACCCACTTGTTGCATCTTAATTTACACTGTAAACTTTTCAGGGCATGGAGTGTCTCCTATCATGTACATTACAGTGTCTAGCACAACAGAGCCCAGTATCTGCGGAAGCGTCCTAAAAGGGGGGGGGGAGTGGCAACAAGTGCTGTCGTCTGTCGCCGCCCCCGAGGCACTGCCCCTTCTCCTCAAGCCCTGCCCTTATGCTGCCCCCTCCCCCCAAGGTCCCGTCCCTACTCACTTTTCCGTCCCTCACTCGCCCTTACAGCTGGTAAAAAGTGCATAGCTCTCCCACTTTTAAAAGTGAGGGGGCCACGGACCTCTGACCTCCTCCCCCTCCCCCCCCGTTCTCATACCGCTGATAGAGCCCCAATCCTAACAGGGACCTCTGGGGGTTTTTGTAATACAAATAACACTAAGCATACAGCAAATTAAAATGGTGTGTTTCTAACTGACTTAGCTTTTAACCAGTTTGGAAGACAACATACAACACACCTATTATATACACCTAATAGTGGCAATCTCAGAGTCTCTCTATTTTATTTAGGAAGTTACTAGCAAAGGCTGTTCACTGCAGGCACAAAACACTAATTCAAGATATCAAGACTAATAAAGTGCTGACATGAGTTACAGAAAAATGAGTAGCTGATAAAAATTGAGAAATATGAATAGAAGTAGGACAAAAGAACAGTTTAAATAAGCTGACCTATCAACTCCAATTCACATGCATGCAAAAACTGGTTTATGAGATAAACAAGTGACTTGAATGGATTACTTTTTGCCTATTCTGATACTCTGTTAAATCAGGTTCTATTATGTTTTTGCATTTCCACCTCAAACTACTCATACATGAATATAAACAGTTTAAATGTGAAACCGGAGTCAAAATGGTATGGAAAACCATTTCTCATGCCTAAAGTAATTAATAAATGCACATATTTTCAGACATAGTAACTTATTCACCTTGTCCACTTTTGTTACTCCAAATTTTTGGAAAGAAAAGTATCAAGCCAGAAACAAGATGACTCGATGTCTGAAAGACATCCCTAAATCACTGGCACGTTTTCTAGTTGAACAAACCACATTTTTATTTGTCCCTGCAGCTGCTTTTTACAATCTATCAACAGGATACATTGTATCAAACTACCAAGGAAAGTTCTGTGAAATTCCAGGAATTAAACCCCTTTCCTCAAACAGGCAAAGTACATTCGATAAGCATTTGTCTGTGGAGAATTATCTGTGCTTCATGGCTTCTGGAGCAAATACAAAACCTTGAATAACTTTAATTTTCAGCAGTTACTAATGCTGAATAATAGAGGAAGCTTCAATTAAGGATCTGGGTTTCCTGTTAAGGCTTTTCCAATACCAGACACTAGGGAATTAGCTAACTTCCAATCAGATAAGGAATCCAGGAACATGTGCAAGAGAAATATCTTTCAGGACACCCTGATAGGAATTCAAACTCTCCTCCCAGACCTTAAGAGCTCAATGCTATTTCCCAGAAAAGTCCTTGCAGCTATTTCAACTATGATCTTGTCTAGGCAACTGTCCAGGCATCTGGTACAAGCAACCTATTAAAGCATGACTTGATGCGATTGAAAAAATATATCTTTTTTAGACTTGTAATAGTCTTCGAATACTTAGAATCGGTATCCAAGACATTTCTTCAATTCAAAAGAACCAAACCACACATGGCATAAAAATCCTTCACACATTACAGTATTAAGCTGCTGCCGGTACCACAAGCAACACTAGTGAAATTATTCAGTAAGAAATCCATACATTTAATTTCTTTTCAGAGCAGATTTCTAAGCACTTTCTGGGTGTAGAACTTATTCCAAATGCTTCTGTTATGTAAACATGTCTATCCAACCTGTTATCTGGACTCAGAAGTGTCTTGCAGATCCAAACTCCCTCAGCCCAAGGTCACCTTTGCACTGACGGAAAGACCCTGTATCTGTGGCTCTATGGAAGCATATTTTGGTAGTTTGAGACTTGCGGTGAACAGACCTCACTACTGATATTAATAAAATTATTATAACATATTCTTAAAACATTAGGTCATAACAAACTTGCTTGTGCCTTTACTGAATATTAACATATAGTTACAAGCAGATTATAGCCAGGGTGCTTGGTGAGTATGACAAACCTGTTTTTAGTTATTTATGTTGGGAGGTTTTCAAGCTAATCAAAGGAATTCCAGGAGGCTTCTGCTTCCTGTCACCTCAGGGACAAGTCTGCAAGTATCAAGGGAGATAACTTATGACTCCTAAGAGTGTTTACAAAAATTTGGAAATGCTGCATTTTTAACTTTATCTTGCTTTAACTTTCTATGCCAATTCCTTTTATGCTATGTTTTGGAAAATGGATGTAAACTTGGTTGTTGTGATTGATACTTTGTATAGAATATTGAACTGGAGTTTTAATTGTAAAAATTGCAACTGTTAAACACAATTTGGTCAAAGGACTTCAAAAAGAAGTAACACTGAAGATCCTTATCAAAGACAAAACCCAGAAGTATTGCGGGCCTCTGCGAGCTCCTCTTTCCAAGAAAAAAACCCTGTAGTAAACCCAAACAAAAGAATACTAGAAATATCCTTATTGAAATGGGTTTCTTTCACTCTAAAATCTTCATTCTGGAAATTTTAGGAAAAATGCCTTATGGAAAACCTTTATTTATTTCTTAAATGTTGAAACGGCATATCTGCAAGTATTCTAAGTGAATGAAAAACATTTAATATGGTTTCCTAATATCATTGCTATGGTAAAATGCAATATGTACCAACCTGAAATTTAATAACTTTGCTAAACTGATTTCTAATCTAAGAAGCCTTTTAAGTATGGAATACTTATATTGATGGGAGATAGATTAATTATTTAATATGTAAGCAACCCCCTCCATCCCCCAACTCAGGAAGACAAGAAGAATTCTCTCTCCAAAAATTATGATGAATCAATAAATTCTGTAATGACTATTTAAGCTAGAGACCCTCTTTAAAAGTTATTTAATTTTAAAAAAGACTATAAAATTAAAAATGTTTATATAAAGAATGTTTGGACTTTTTACAAACAGAATTTCATTTCCTGCTGAACCCTAATGAAACTGAAGAAATCTCTGAGGCCAGGTCTACACTACAGACTTAGTTTTGTATAACTACATTACTCGGATGTGGATTGTTCACACCAGTAGTTATACTGACCTAACCCCGGTATAAAAAGCGCTATGCCGGTGGGAGAGGTTCCCCCGTCAACACAGCTACTGCCTCTCACGGAGGTGGATTAACTATATCAATGGGAGAAACTCTCGCATAGGCATAGGAGTGTCTTCACTTAAGCATTACTGTAGTTCAGCTGTGCCATTGCCGCATTTTAAGTGTAGATCTGCCCTCAGGAAATGGACTGAATAATAATAATAATAATAATAAAAAAAAAGAGATAAAACTCTAACTTTAAAAGATTATCTGGGGATAAGAGAACAAAGGCAATTAGAAGCGTGCAGCAAATTCATTAAGCAGACTGCATGCTCAGGAGCTGAAGGTGTGACCAAAACCAGGCAGAGCCCATGAAAGGATAACTGCAGCCAACTTTGAATCTAAACAAGCCTGAAACAGGTGTATTTTCCTATAATTTCATTAAAATAGAAAGACGAGTATAAAACTCTTAAGTGATCACCCTTCACTCACACTCTCTGCTACCCTGCTCAAGCACTCCTCCACTCATCCTGCCGATCTCTACAAGCAAGCTGCCACAGACACCTAAGAAGAAAAAGAAGGTATCAACTTTGGAAGATTTCCAAAGATCTCCTCTGGAGATTTCCATTACTTGCATCTGAAGAAGTGAGGTTCTTACCCACGAAAGCTTATGCTCCCAGTACTTCTGTTAGTCTCAAAGGTGCCACAGGACCCTCTGTTGCTTTTTACAGATTCAGACTAACACGGCTACCCCTCTGATACAAGGTATCAACTGTGACAGTCAGGGTGCAGACACCTCCAGGAAGAACAGGGTGTGTCTGAACCCCAGAGAATAAACTAATGAATCAACTAATTTATTGTGTATAAATATACGCCAAGTAAGGTCTTTTATGAAAGCTTGTAATGTTCTGACCTTGATGGTCATAAGGAGATATGTATTGTGACAAAGTTCCTCCTCTATCTTGGTGGGTCCTGCGCTTATTGGCGGATTTTCTTGCCTCAGAGTTTCACCATGTGGGTTGGGGAACAGCCCAGACACCTTCCCCTCTGGAAGAACCCACAGTCCAAGTCAATTGGGAGGTTTGGGGGGAACCCGGGCCCGCCCTCTACTCTGGGTTCCAGCCCAGGGCCCTGTGGACTGCAGCTGCCTATAGTGCCTCCTGTAACAGCTGTATGACAGGTACAACTCCCTGGGCTACTTCCCCATGGCCTCCTCCAAACACCTTCCTTATTCTCACCACAGGACCTTCCTCCTGGTGTCTGATAACGCTTGTGCTCCTCTGTCCTTCAGCAGCACACCCTCTCAGCTCCTTGCGCCTCTTGCTCCCAGCTCCTCACACTCGCACCACAAACTGAAGTGAGCTCCTTTTAAAACCCAGGTGCCCTGATTAGCCTGATTTAATTGATTCTAGCAGCTTCTACTTAATTGGCTCCAGGTGTCCTAATTAGCCTGCCTGCCTTAACTGGTTCTAGCAGGTTCCTGATTACTCTAGTGCAGCCCCTGCTCTGTTCACTCAGGGAACAGAAAACTACTCATCCAGTGACCAGTATATTTGCCCTCTACCAGACTCCTGTACCCCATTGGCCTGGGTCTGTCACAGTATGCAGGTTATGGTTATGAATCAATTCATATATATTTGTGTGTGTGTGTGTGTGTGTGTGTGTGTGTGTATATATATATATATATATAAAAATTGTAATAACTGTGGTGCATCTACAGCATCACCTCAGAACAGAGGATGAAATAATCAGGCAGAGAAGGGCACCTTCCAGGTTAGTTGTTTACATGAAACCAACTTCAAATACCCATCCATCGTCCAGCCAGGAAGATACAATGGTGGATCATTAAAGTTAATGGAAAGACATTTAAACTGAAAAGAAAACTAAGGAAGGAGGGAGTTTCCCCTGCTCTGTGTAACCATGAATTACCAGAGCTTGACAGAAAGAAAAACAAAACAAAATGGCACACCCTGTTAAAAAGAGAGGAAGGTTTGAAGTGAAGGTTATCCAAAAACTCAGGGCCAGCATCTAAGTGGGGTGCTATCTGGGAAACATGGGATCCCCTATAAAACAGAGGGTATACGCTGGGCAACTGTTCAGAAGCAATAGATAACTTGTATTAGAAAAGGGAATTTAAGTAATATAGAAGTGTAAAGACAGATTGCATCTTTATGTATATTTTCTGTGTAACGTGTGTTTGCTTTTCCTCCCTATTTCATCTTTGAATCTACGATTTTTCTATTAAACAAAAACTTTGGTTTATTTTTACTGCAAGCAAGAATTTGTTGTGCAAACTGTGTGTATGCTAAAGTGAACTCATGACTGGGGGCAGGTTTCACTCCTTCAGGGGTGACAAATCAGAGGAGAAAAGTCCAAGTGTCTGGTAGTTAAAAACTCGGGCAGACTGATTTGGGGGAGATTCAAGACTAAAAGGGCTAGTGGGATTAGCCCTGCAAGGAGTAACTAGGTAGGTGGAAGCCAGGGTTGAGACATTTATGCTTGTAGGCTGGCTACTGGTGTCAAAACTCTTGAGCTCTTATAGCATAGCAGTAAGGCACCCAAAATTACAAGACAGGTGGTGACAGAACCCTTACTGATCCGTGTGATCCCCAAAATGTCACAATAACCACACAGGAGCAGCAAAGGCAGGCAACCTTCCAGCCTAGATGACAACCAAGACTTCATCACGGTGAGATGGAAGTAGCTAGCCTACATAACCCCTTTATATTCTACACTTTGATTTACAAAGCAAAGAAGTCCTTAGATTAACAACTGAACTGTATTAACAGGTTTCAGAGTAGCAGCCGTGTTAGTCTGTATCCGCAAAAAGAAGAACAGGAGTACTTGTGGCACCTTAGAGACTAACAAATTTATTAGAGCATAAGCTTTCGTGGACTACAGCCCACTTCTTCGGATGCATATAGAATGGAACATATATTGAGGAGATATATATACACACATACAGAGAGCATAAACAGGTGGGAGTTGTCTTACCAACTCTGAGAGGCCAATTAATTAAGAGAAAAAAAACTTTTGAAGTGATAATCAAGATAGCCCAGTACAGACAGTTGGCCTCTCAGAGTTGGTAAGACAACTCCCACCTGTTTATGCTCTCTGTATGTGTGTATATATATATCTCCTCAATATATGTTCCATTCTATATGCATCCGAAGAAGTGGGCTGTAGTCCACGAAAGCTTATGCTCTAATAAATTTGTTAGTCTCTAAGGTGCCACAAGTACTCCTGTTCTTCTTTGAACTGTATTAGATTAACAACTGAACTATATGAGGAAGATCTAGAAGGATGAACTGATTAAAAATATATCAATCGTACAATCCTTATAACTGTATAAATTTACAGTAACTGGTAATCTACAGTGTATTTCCTTGACTCTGTATTTCCTTGACTCTGCTATATTCCTTTATCTTGTAAATGTGACTCCCCTCATTTACTCATCATAATGATCCATTAAAAAGCACTATTAACAGTTCTGTTTATCTTTAATAAAAATTAATAAATAAAAATATTTTCCTTAAGTTTATGTAATATGTACTTCTAATTATATTGGCTCCAGGTGTCCTAATTAGCCTGCCTGCCTTAACTGGTTCTAGCAGGTTCCTGATTACTCTAGTGCAGCCCCTGCTCTGTTCACTCAGGGAACAGAAAACTACTCATCCAGTGACCAGTATATTTGCCCTCTACCAGACTCTTGTACCCCATTGGTCTGGGTCTGTCACAGTATGCAGGTTATGGTTATGAATCAACTCATGTACATTTGTATATATATATATGTAGAAAATAGTAATAACTGCGGTGCAACTACAGCATCAGCTCAGATTTGTAGTGGACTAGTAAAATTTTGTCTAAACTGTTCTGTAGGCTAACATTAAAATAATTGTATTAATAGGAAGAGAAAAAATTAAAGTTGACCTTGTAATCTTTGCCAAATGTAAATGTACAAAACTAGTGGGGTAAGAAATGTTATTTTTTCAAACTGAAAAGAGGATATTATAAACAACAGAAAGTATATAAAAAAATTATAAAAAGAGTACTTGATAATGTCTCTTTGAAACAGATGATCCTCATACATAAATCTCTCTTTGGATTGACAGAGTGTCTTTAAATGGTTTACAAAAAGTCAAACATGCTATGGCATCCAAATCATGAAGCCAGTTTAGAGAATACAAAACCCCTGGATTTTCTGCATTACTTATCAGCTCAATAAAGGACTCTCAAAGATTTTTAAGACTACTATGAAAGATAGCCATTCTGGAATCTATATAATGCAGTTGTTTAGCACTTGTGGAAAAACATTTCTGTTACTTGTCAAACCTAATTCTTGACAAGCTCCCACTTAACAGCTGGCCAAATTTGATAACAGAAATTAATCTGTATATAAAAACTCACATAGTTCTATGTTTTACCGCTGGTTGATTATAACTAGGATCAAAGTAGAAAACATCAAGTATAAAAGATATTAAGAATTCAAAGCAGAAAGTAGTATGAATCTCAAACATGGGAATATTATTGGGAAATGCAACTAAAAATAAGGATGAAATTGTTAGATTTAAAATTTACAATTGCTGAATAGACAAACATCAGGATACTGTGGCCCTGATCCTGTAAACACGTACGCAAAGGTGTCATTTTATGTACCTGTGTAGTTCCAAGCACTGAATTCAATGGAACTGTACACAAACAAGTATTTGCAGTGGACTGCGGCCTATGGAGAAGCCATTATATTACTTAACAGATACATTATTAAATTTATAGCTAGAACAACAACAACAAAAAATCACCTTGTCCATTTTCTGGAGGTTTGTTTTTCTTCCAAAATTCGATCTCACGCTGAAGTTCCTCTAGTTAACATCAAACAAAAACAAAGTGATGTTTCAGATCAACAATACAGAAATATCACTAGAAATGCTGCTTCCAATAAAACAAAAAAGGTAGCAAAACTAATCAAACTTACGTTCTCGAAGTCCAGGCACCAGCTTAAATATAATTTCCTCTAATGTGTTATCCAACCTTTCAAGGAAGAAAAAAAAAATTCTTTTAAAGAAAGAAGATTCCTATGCAGGATTTTAAACACCCCTTATAAGTCATTAAAAACAAATTTAAAAAAGCCTCCTAAACCAGTAACTCAGTAATTATATAACAATACTCCTGGTAAGTAATACTTCATTCACAATCCAATAGATTTCAAAATGAAAAAAAAAAAAAAAGAAAAACATGAGAAAAATATATTCTCACACATCTCCTCTCACCCATCCCTCGCACTGATTTGTTACAGATTCAGGCATAACTTCAGGTGTCAGTATTTAAAAAAATACAGAGAAAAAGTGGGAGAAGAAAGAGGAGAAAAACAATCTCACTATATAGAACATTCATAGCATTTTTCAGTTTCTGTCACATGCAAATTATTGTGTATCATTGTGAAGTGGTTCACTTAATATTTGAAAAGGACAATTAAAAAAATGGCAAAATGTAACCAACCCTTCTCCCCACCCCATTCTAAGATGGCGGCCACTGTAGCCAACTTTAAATAATAAATTCATTGACCGTAATGTTTCTCTGTGGTAAATTTCTGGTTATGACTGTTTTTTATTTCTGGACTAAAGAACATTGTTATAAACTATTATGATCATCAGCATTTTTAAGATGTCTATCACCACAGTATCAAGGTACCATCAAAAAAAGCAATGACATACCATCTCTTAAAAATAATTAAAAACAGGTAGCCATACAGAAAAATAACCACCAGGTTAATATAGAGTGCTAGCACACACAAACATTATGTTTCATAAGGTTATAGTTAGTGTCACAAACTAACAAAAGGAAGGCTACTTACAGATAAAGGTAGCAAATATATTTATCTCGATTTGTGTAAACTGATGAGGGTAACTATCTAGTACTGAAGCTGTTAGCTTAAAGACAGAATATGCTTCTGCTATCACTTCTACCAGCCTGGATAGGAACTCACTTTCTATGACACTGCTTTTTTATATATTAACAAAACATACAGTTTTCTATAGTAATATGACATCCAAATAATCTTCAGATTAAAAAAGAATGTATGTACTTTAGGTATGAACAATACAGACTATTGATAAAATAATTTAACAGCTCCATCTAAAATATAACTATGCATTATAGAATAGTAAAACCACAGGGTTAAATTCAACAGTGATATAAAGGGAGGTGCAGATTGGAGTAAGTGGTAGAATAGCATAATTTACATGGATATTGCATTAACTGGGTGTGGGAAATGAATGTAATTTACACACCAAAGGACAGAAGGACAAGAATGAAAAAAAAAGGAAAGTAAAAAATAAAGCAAAGATGATTCCACTCTACTTTATTGTCAAGCTGTGTAAGGGGTGTAAGAAAGTGGTTGGGTGGGGCAGGCTTGCTTTTATACCCTTGTGTAGGTTTCTTTTCCTGATCACCCCACTTTCTGCATCCTCAGTCTGGACACTCATTAGGCTAAATCCTTGGTCCCTGTTCTGGCTGCTTTGCTGGGGACTCACCCCTGGACGACTCCTGCTGAGAATCCCACAGGTGACACAAAGCTAAAGTAGTTGGCTCAATGCAACTTGTTTCACTTCTTCACACAGAGGGCGTGATGGAGGTGGGACATGCTAGGAGTGGGTTTGCACACAGGGCTCTGCCAGATCCCCCAGGACGCTGATTGGTTGCTGCCAGCATAAATTAGAGGCTGCTCTAAATTATGCTGGGAATCCTTCTGGCCATCAGCCAGTGCAGGATCAAGGAAGCATAAAGGTGGCTTTGAGCCATCTCCCAGCTTTCCCCAAGCTGCAAGGAGCGTGAATTTGGCACAGCTGAGAACTGAGGCTACTGGGTGCCAAATTGATAGCAGCTGTGCTACTTTTCCATTTACACTGGTTTTGTGATCCAGTTACACCCGACAGGAGTTGCACCTATTTAATCCAGGTCTAAATTTGGTCAATAGACAGTTGTCCTAATAGGTTTTTAAGTCTTTAGTTCAGCTACAGTCTCTCATAAAAAACCCACCATATACTGTATTTATGGTTAGACACTGTGTACATGGGCATTTAGAGACTTAAAAATGCAGGGTTTTGATATTAATTCTCTCTTAATTTTCTGATCACTAAAATTATATGACCCATTTTTTCAATACAGCTGCCAAGAACAGATATAATCTTTTCCAGAAAATAACATGCATCTATGTTTTTATTGCTAAAGCTAAGAATGTTCTTTTACCTCTCTTAATCTCACCCACTCTCCTGTCCACTTAGTCTATCCTCTTCTTTCTACCTCTTCACCTCTCCTTTTGGTCTCCTCTCCCTCTCTGTTTCCTCTTCTCTCCTGTTTTCTCTTCCTTCCTCTCCTCACTGTTTCATCTCCTCTCACCAACAGTAAAGTACGCTGTTCAGAACCTGGACAACAAACAGGACTCTAAGGCATACAAATAAGGTACAATATAATAATACTAGGGAAACAAAACAATTCTAGAGTCACTCAGAGGTCATATCACAAATGCAGTGCTTGCTGTTGGATTATGTGAGATGTCTGTAGCAAACGCTACTTGCCCTCACAATAATTAATAATGTAGAAGAGAAAATGCACTCATACACACACCTCCTTTAATTTTCAGCATCAAAATTCAATGAAAAGAGCATGTTATTTTCTGGAAATTATGGTAAATCTCTGTGTTAAAAATACAGAAGCACTAATTAACATTTTCTAAACAAAAAACCCTTAAAATTCCCATCCCTGACCCCTTATCATGCATATTAGATGTTATTAACTTGCAAAACGACAATGTAGCAAACAAAGCTGTTTGAAGCTGTGTGTGTGCGCATCATCTGAAACTCCTAACTGCAGTTTGTTTATTTAGACTCATAGACTTTAAGGTCATAAGGGACCATCGTGATCATCTAGTCTGACCTCCTGCACATTAACGACCACAGAACCCCATCCACCCACTCCTGTAACAGAGCCATAACCTGTGGCTGAGTTAATGAAGTCCTCAAATCATGATTTAAAAGCAGTGATACTTAGACTTATGCTCGCAAGTGGATCTGTAAAGCATCTCCTGAGGCTCTTTGTGGCACACGATATTAAAACTCTGTGTGATTTAATTATTAACCAATCAGGATTCTTTTACTATGTTATTAACCAACTGTAGTTGATAAAATAATAATACTTGGTCAGTCATTTTGCTCTGTGTGTATGAAAATAAATTTAAATAATTTTTTTTTAAAACATCAATTAACATTACTGTGACTCTTTTGGGTATTGCTGATCGCTAATTTGACTCGTGAAGAATGGAGGTCTGAGTATTACTGATGTAAAGACTTCAAGTTACAAAGAATCCACTATTTACTCTAGTTTAAACCAGCAAGTGACCCATGCCCCATGCTGCTGAGGAAGGCGAAGAAACCCCAGGGTCTCTGCCAATCTGACATGGAGGGAAAATTTCTTCCTGACCCCAAACATGGTGATCAGTTAGACTCCAAGCATGACGGCGAGACCCACCAGCCAGACATCTGGGAACGAATTTCATTGTAGTAACTCAGAGCCCTCCCCATCTAGTGTCCCATCTCCAGCAGTTGGAGAGATTTGCCAGTAGCAGTCACAGATGGGCCACATGCCAGTGTAGGCAATCTCATCATACCATGTATTATGGTATTCACATCCTACATGCTACTACAATAATCTTTGTACAAAATATGCATTGTAAGGTATCATTTGAAAACTAATAACTCACTGGTCAATAATATCATGATTATTTATATATAAAGTTATAAATAGCTAAATTAGATCTGAAATGTATTTACCAGACAAGTCTGGGTAAACCAGCTTCTCAAAGACAAAGGACAAGATGACACCTCTAACCAGATATCATAAAAGTTGATGGGTAATCACCTATAAAGTGGCCACTTTTTGGCAAGGAAGAGGGGCAAGTACAAACAGATCTATATCTTAGCAAACAATAGCCTGAAACCTCTTTCACCACAAGGCTCCAACCTAACAGCAGCAATGAATTTTATCTAGGGATAACCCTCTGGAAAATGCATTTCAAAAGAGGGACTGGACTACAAAGTGAGGGGCAAAAACACCCCAAGATATCTCTCCCTATCCATCTCTCTCTCTTTCACCTAAAAAGACAAAAGGAACAGATCCTGGCCTGAGAATCTGGTCAGCGATGTTACTGGGAACATGTGGTAAGGGACTTCACCTTGAACCAAGTCTGGTTTGTTAAGTTTTAGTACAAGAAAGCATTTATGCTTTATCTTTAAGCATCTGTATCTTCTTTTGTAACCCTTTTTGACTTGTACTCACTTAAAACCTCTCTCTTTGTCGTTAAAAAAATCTTCTTTTATTCTTTAATCAAAACTAATCCAGTATTGTGGTTAAACTGGGCTGTGTGATAATTCCATTTAAAGTAGCAAACTGTTGGATACTGATCCTCTTAAAAGGGCAATGGACTAAAATATCGGAACTCTCCAGAAGAGGGCTGGACAGTGCTGAACGCATGTTTTGGGGGGAAATTCAGGACTTTGAGAATGCTGCGGCCACCCTGGAAGTGGACACCAGAATGTGACTGATGTGTAGCTAGCAGGCTCTTTGAGAGTAGCCCAGGCGGGAGCTACAGGAGCAAAGCATTGTGAGACATCCCAGGGTGCAGGGCAAGGTTGACAAAGACCCTCACTGGTCTGGATGGCACCCTGGAATGTCATACCATTCCCTCCATAAACTTATCAACCTCAGTCTTGAAAACAGTTAGGTTTTTTTGTCCCCACTGCTCCCCTTGGAAGACTATTCCAGATCAGTCCTCTGATGCTTAGAAACCTTCATCTAATTTCGAACCTAAACTTGTTGATGGCCAGTTTATAACCTTTTGTTCTTGTGCCAACATTGGCCATTAACTTAAAAAACTCCTCCTCCGCACCCTCCCTGCTGTTTATCCCTGTGATGTATTTATAAAGAGCAATCATATCTCCTTCCAGCCTTCGTCTGGTTAGGTTAAACAAGCCAAGCTCCTTAAGTCTCCTCTCATAAGGTAGGTTCTCCATTCTTCTGATCATCCTAGTAGCCCTTCTCTGACCCTGTTCCAGTTTGAGTTCATCTTTCATAGACATGAGAGACCAGAATTGCATGTGGTATTCCAAATCAGGTCTCACCAGTGTCTTGTACAACGGTAATAACACTTCCCTATCTTGACTGAAAATACCTCGTCTGAGACATCCTATGATTGCATTAGCCTTTGTCATGGCTGCATTACATTGGTGGCTTATAGTCATCCTGTGATGGATCAATACACCCAGGTCTCTCTCCTCCTTTGTCGCTTCCAAATGATATGTTCCCAGCTGATAGCAAAAATTCTTTTTGTTAGTCCCTAAGTGCATGACTTTTCATTTTACACTATTAAATTTCATTTAACTTCTATTACTCCACTACTATTACTACGTCATCCACTTCTTCTTGTCTGTTATTCCTCTGTATTGCCGATAGTTTCCAACTTTGTGTCATCTGCAAATTTATTTGCACACTCTCACTTTCTGTGCCAAAGTCATTAATGAAAATGTTAAATAAGACTGGTCCCAAGACTGATCCCTGAAAAACTCAACCTCTCTCCAGTCTGACAGTTCAACTATCAGTATAACCCGCTGTAGTCTCCCCTTTATGCAGTTCCTTACCCACCTTTCAATTCTTGTATTAAGTCCCATCTTCTCCATATTAACCATGTGGAACTGTATGAAATCCTGGTAGATTAGAGCTACTGCATTTCCTTTGTCTAAAAAAATCAGTATTCTTCTCAAAGAAAAAGATCAGGCTGGTCTGGCACAATCTACCTTTGTAAACCATGTTGTATTTTATCCTAATTACTGTTTACCTCTATGCCTTTAACTACTTTCAAAATTTGTTCCAATTGAAGTTAAACTAAAAGGCTTATAGCATCCTGGATCATTTTTTCCCTCTCTCTTAAAAATAGGTACTATATTAACAAATCTCCAGTCATAGGATGTAATCCCCAAATTTACAGAGTCATTAAAAATCCCTGCTATTGCACTTGCAATTTCACGTGCCTGGTCCTTTAATATTCTTGGCTGGAGATTTATCTGGGCTCCCTGATTGGGTCCCATTAAGCTGGTTGAGTTTGACTTCTACCTCGGATGTGGTAATTTTTACTTCCATATCCTCATTTCCATTAGCTGCCCTGCCACTACCTCTAATCTCATTACCCTTATTAAAAACTGAGGCAAAGTATTGGTTTAGGTGTTGGGCCAGGCCTAGACTATCTTTAATCTGCACCCCATCTTCAGTGTTTAGCAGTCCCACTTTTTTCCTTGTTTTGTTTTTTTTTTTTAAATTTATATGGCTAAAGAACCTTTTACTATTGGTTTTAATTCCCTTTACAAGGTCCAACTCTGCTTGGCTTTTGGCAGTTCTCACTTTTCCCCTACACTTTCTGATCTCCAGGAGGTAGCTTTCCTTGTTGATCCATCCTATCTTCCATTCATTGTAGGCTTTCTGCTTTCTCTTAATAACCTGCTTAAGATGATTGTTCATCCAGTTTGGTCTGCAACCCTTCCCTACAAATTTTTTTTCCTTGCTTCGGGTACAGGCTTTGGATAGTTCCTGCAACTCTGAGTTAACATAATTCCAAGCCTCCTCTACATTCAGATCATTGAGTTCTTCAGTCCAGTCCTCTTCCTCAACTACTTCTCTTAAATTTTTTTAAGTTTGCCTTTTGAAATCAAAGACCCTAGCTGTAGACCTATTTTCATTTATCCATCCATTTAGCTTAAATTAAATTAGATCATAATCACTCGATCGAGGTTGGCCTCTACAACCAGTTCTTCTATGAGGTTCTTGCTACCAATACTAAATCAAAAGTGGCATCACCTCTTGTTGGTTCGGTGACTATTTGGTGAAGAAATCTATTAGGTATCACATCCAGGAATATCTGAGCCATACAATTATTAGTAGCACTCATTCTCCAAACTATATCTGGGAAATTAAAGTCTCCCCTAATCAGACAATTCCCAGTAGTATTTATTTCATTAAAAATATTAAAGAGGTTTCCATCTATATTCAAATCGGATCCTGGGGGTCTGTAGCATATCCCAAGCACAATCCCAGTGTAGCCTCTGTTACCTTTCTTCCACAAAATGATTTTGACCCAAACAGATTCCGCTTTATCCATTCTTCCACTGTACAATAAAATACCTTTTTCAAATTTCACAGAAAAAGAAACTAAGGTACACAACCTTATTCTCTGACTAAGACATGCCAAGTTTCAGCCAAAATCTTATTTATAACATACGCCTCCAATAGAGGGCATGCTTGTTCACTACCTTTTTCCCATGAGGGTGAAAAGTTAAGGAAGAGGAGAGAGGTGATCTTATAGTTGGGGAATGGATAAAGGCCATTTCTACACATATGTATCTTCTTGTAGTAAATATATGAGAATTCCAGATTCTCTCTTTACAGACAGCATGTCTAATTAAAAAAAAAGGTCAAATTAGATCTGTCACCAAAACATTTTGTTATGAGACTAGTATACTGCCTTTTGAACTTTAGTCCTGGACTACTGTGCCACATCATGAAGAAAGCCCTGCTATGGCATTTTTCATATTCTAGGCACTTTTACAAATCACTTACTAATTATTTCTCAACTTCCTGCCAGACCAGAAATGAGACTCCACCATCTGAAATGGGTTGTCCCAACAGGACAGGGAAGCTAAGAGAGCAACACTCAGAGAGCTCGAGGGAGAACAAGAATCCTAGGATACTGAAGCACTCATGCTCTGATAGTTACCCCAATGAGCCTGCCAGCCTGGCCCAAGTGCACTGAGGCCCTTTTATAGCCTCAGCTCTGAATGTTCAGTGCAGCTAATGGGCACTGCTTAGCATAAGGTTCCCAAAGCTTAGTGGTGCTGGGGTAAGGGCATATCAAACAAGTGGGAATATACACAGGCAACCTAGAACCAACTCCATATCCTAAAGTAGCTCCAACTGACTCCTACTAATACTACTACAGCACACCCCCCCCCCCAACAAAACATCTCCTAATTCCCCAGAAGGGCAAACAAACCCCCAGAAAACCTCCTCCATCCTTTTCATTTACAGAACGGAACTCCCCACCTGGTGCCTTTTATTTTGTCTTCTAACTTTGGTGCCAAAGACGTCAATACTGCTTATACAGCCAGATATCCAGCACACTGGGTAAGTTTTGAAAATAGCACTGAATGCTGGTTTCATGGTCTACAATTATTGTTTTCTTTCAATAAGGAAACAAACCAAACAGAGCCATTTTGACATTTGCTCTCTAAGGAGCATAAATATTACACAAATCAATGCATGTCTAAAGTAATAAATCAAAAAATGGCAGAAAAACTAATGTTAGGTTCTGACTACAAACTATAGGGAATAATAAAAATTAGAAAGTACTTGTCACTTTCAGGTGTGCCCTTCAGAGTAGTCCCACCATCCTAAGGTTTTCAAAACTGCAAGGAAATTTTCATTCACACCAAATGAATTCCAAAATGAAACCTGAACAACTACATTAGATAATTCCAAAGTCAATCTTTCCTGTCATTTAACATAATAGTTCCTGTAAAAGTTGAAGCAAGTATTTTAATAGATTAATTATAGCCACCTTTCCCTGTGTTATAAACATCCAGCTAAGGGTAGCATAAAATCCCTCCTCATCCTGTGAAAGGTTAATCCCTCCTTTACCTGTAAAGGGTTAAAAAGCTCAGATAACCTGGTTGGCACCTGACCAAAAGGACCAATAAGGGGAGAAGATGCTTTCAAATTTGTGGGGGAAAGTTTTTGTTTTGTATCCTTTGTTCTCTCCGGGTCAGCAAGGAACCAGGGCAGGGAAAATACATCTTCCTAAGCCGTATCTGAACTAAGCATCTAATATTACAGAAATAGTAAGTAATAGCAAGGAAATGCGTTAGATTATTTATTGTTTTAGCTTGTGAATTTTCCCTGTGCTAAAAGGGAGGTTTAGCCCCGTTTTTGTAACTTTAAAGTTTTGCCTAGAGGGGAAATCCTCTGTGATTTGAATCTTATTGTTACCCTGTAAAGTTATTTTTCATCCTGATTTTACAGAGGTGATTCTTTTTTAAATAAACTTCTTTTAAGAACCTGATTGTTTTTCAGTGTCCTAAAGACCCAGGGGGGGTTGATCTGTGCTCACTTTGTAACCAATTGGTAAGGATATTATTCTCAAGCCTCCCCAGGAAAGGGGGTGTAGGGGTGTAGGATATTTTGGGGGATGTAGGGCTCCAAGTGGCCCTTCCTGAATGTTTGTTTAAATCTCTTGGTGGTGGCAGCGATATCAAGGGCAAGGAAGGAATTTGTGCCTTGGGGAACTTTTTAACCTAAGCTGGTAGAAATAAGCTTAGGTCTTTCATGCGGGTCCCCACATCTGTACCCTAGAGTTTAGATTGGGGATCAAACCCTGACACCCTGCAGCAAAAAAACAAAAAAAAACCAAAAAAAAAACGTACAGAAGAGCATAAAATATCAAATGTAAATACTAGCTTTAGACTTGCCCCTGACATTTTTATTTTTAAAAGACAGGATGAATTACATGAGCAAAGCAATTCTCCACTACTAATTGTGTGTCACAGGCAAACTGAAAACTCATTCAGGTTCACTGGTGTCCATAGAGCAGGATATCAAAAGAGTGTGATCCTACCTTCTTGGTACACCCAAAGCCCCCAATGATTTTTGGTGCATACGTAATTTTGGTTAGACAGGGAATGCAGGACAGGGCCCAAAGTGATTTTAACAATGTAACATCCCTCAGAAAGTGAATCCCCATTTTCAAGATTGACATAGAATTTCACAGTTAACTTTGCAATTTAGACAGGCCCTGAACACTAGTAACTGAAAGATATATTTAAAAAAAATTAACACTTATGGCAATTACTCGCAAGTTAGTTTATAATGATATAGTACCTATATTTCAAAAATCTAACTGGTTCAAACATGTAACAACATAGTTTATTCATATATCACTGAGAAGTTTCAAGTGTAATAAACTACAGTGTAATTCATTTTTAGTTAAAACTTCATAAAGTGTTTAATGCCATTGCACATAAAATATTATTCCATTCTCAAGTAATGATAAAGATAGGCTCTCTGAAAACACATCATGTAAAATATATATAGCAAGCCATATAGTCAACATCAGAAGACTCAGTTTAATATTTCTGCTCACCTGCTCTTCTGATTACTTTGAGTTTAACATATTTTTAAAACTGTTTTTTATAAATTGTAACTAGCAAACTATTTGTTTTATGAAGGTTCTTGTCAAATAAACCCCTTTTAGGGTAACAGGGTTTAAGAAAACTTCCCACAGAATATTGCTGTTTCTGCAGTTCTAGCCTGTGGTCTTATTTTTTTCTCACCTTCACATTTCCTGCCTAGAGCACAAAATTATTTACATATTTCAGAAACGTATTTTTCAGATAAAGTGAAATTCTCACATCAACATAGAAATATTTCTACTATATTTTTGTTTTCAGCATATAAGCAGCATTGTTTGTGCTACACACCATCTTCTGAGAGGACAAACCCAGTGCATCAGAGTCACTAAGGCACTATGGTGAGGGGAAGCAATATGAATACCTATAAACATTTACAGAATATATAAAGAGAAAGAGATCCTTTCATGCCTACCCTCCCCAAAAGCTTAGAACAACAGTTTTTGACATACTCATTAACCAAACTGGTCAGATGCAGCTGAATATCACCCTGTCTTTTTTATATATAATTTAAACATGTCATTCTCCCATGAACTGCTCTACATACAAACACCTAACCATAAACCCACAGACAGCTTGTAGCTGTCACAAGGGAGTAAACAAATAAACAACTCTGATGAAATTAAGACCTGACTATTTGCTCTTATATTGACACCATATGGATCTTTTCTTCACTTTTAATCATAAGCTCTACTGGTAGAATATCGGTTACAAAATAAGAAAAACTCAGACTACATTACTGGCGTAAAAGGTTGGGGGCTGTTTTTTTTACCCTTACAGAAAGCAAGAGATAGTTGCTGGGCACAAAGAGATTGTAGGTATGCTCAATCATGCTTCCTCAAAAATTACCATTAACATTAAACTACCTTTTTAAGCATATGAGTCAGACACTTATTACAGCTTTTCCCAGGTGATATTAGATCAATTATAGTAAGTTTCACCATGCAAACTGTACCTCAGGGAATAGTTAATTTCTTATCTGTTAATTTGGTTTCTTCAGTTGCCTCTGAAAGCCCAGACAATGGGTAAATGTCCTCTTTTCAGCAGAGAGAAAAAATACCAAACCAAACCCACCAACCTAGCTCCTGGGATATCACTCCCTCTATACAGCAGTCTGGCTGTCTGCCCAATTTACTTTAGATAGAAGTTACCTGAACAATATAAACCCTACCAATGTAAAGGAACTACATGGAAAATTATTCAAAGAAAAATTCAAACCCTAACTCAAACAAAACCACAAAAATTGTGGGTTATATACTGTGTGTACAGAGGAATATGGAACAACAAAATTACTTATCCCTAATACATCTTTACTCTAGTCAGCAAGAAACTGCAGAGTAGGTGCCTATAAAAAACCCAGAAAGTAAAAGACTAGTGTGCACAACTGGGCACATTTGCAGACCTTGGAGGAGGTGAAAAGCTGTCAGGACATTGCATCCCCAAATCTGCTAACCCTTTGGTAAGAAGGACTGACCCAAGAGGGAAGGCAACTTTCAGATGCTTCTTTAACAATTTAAGATTTGAGTGTCTCTTGTAGGTCAAAACTACCAAAGTGATTTTTCCCTACCAAGTTTGTAGCCTTAAGGCTTGTCAAACTAGGGCATCCACAACAAAGATGGAAGTCCTGATACTATAACAGATGAAATTTCAGTGTTAATAAATGCACAGTAATGCACATTGGAAAACATAATCCCAATTATACATATAAAATGATGGGGTTTAAATTAGCTGTTACCACTCAAGAAAGAGATCTTGGAATCATTGTGGATAGTTCTCTGAAAACATCTACTCAGTATGCAGCGGCAGTTAAAAAAGCGAATAGAGTGTTGGGAATCATCAGGAAAGCGATAGATAAGACAGAAAATATCATATTGCCTCTATATAAATCCCTGGTATGCTCAAATCTTGACTTCAGCGTGCAGATCTGATTGTCCCATCTCAGAAAAGATACTGGAATTGGAAAAGGTACAGAAAAGTGCAACAAAAATTATTAGGGGTATGGAACAACTTCCATATGAGGAGAGATTAATAAGACTGAGACTTTTCAGCTTGGAAAAGAGACGACTAAGGGGGGATATGCTAGAGGTCTATAAAATCATGACTGGTATGGCGAAAGTAAATAAGTGTTATTTACTCCTCATAACCCAAGGACTAGGGGTCACCAAATGAAATTAACAGGTAGCAGGTTTAAAACAAACAAAAGGGAGTATTTCTTCACACAACGCACCTGTGGAACTCTTTGCCAGAAGATGTTGTGAATACCACGACTGTAATAGGGTTCTAAAAAAAACTAGATGAATTCATGGAGGACAGGTCCATCAATGGCTATTAGCCAGGATGGAGAGGGATGCAAAATGATGCTCTGAAATTTCCGTAGCCTCTGTCTGCCAGAAGCTGTGAACAGGTGACAGGAGGTAATCACTTGATGAATACCTGTTCTGTTCATTCCCTCTGAAGCACCTGGCATTGGACACTGTCAGAAGACAGGATGCTGGGCTAGACGGACCATTGGTCTGACCCAGTATAGCCGTTCTTATGTTATTATGCCATTGCAGAGAAAAATCTCAAAAGTCTCTATCTAGAAGAAAAAGTGCTCATCAGTCTGCCTTGGAAACCAGTATTGTAGACAGCCGTGACAGGTTGCTGGGGCACTATCTGGTCCTCAGTTAACAAGGGATTAACCTCAGTTAACCTCAACTTCACCCTCCTCTTGGCACCTGTACTCTGGGAAGAACCATAAAATAACTGCTTGAGGGACACAGAAGGAAGAATGCCTATGGAAAGACAGGGTTCCATACCCAAGGTCACAGAACTGAGTTGAACTCTAGGTTGTCATCTGTTAATTTTTTTTTTTTTTTTTTTGCCTGTGTCAACTCAGTTTTGGGGATAGTTAAAAAAAACAACAAGTATTTTCTGTGAATTTTCAAACAAATTACAATATTTTCACTTTGTTCAAAAATTTTCACTGAAATATTTCAGTGAAATTAAAATTGTCTTGATTTGAATCATCATTTTGCTTCAGTTATCAGAGGGATTACTGTTGTTCCCATTGCCATCTCTCCCACTGGAAAAGAGGGGAAAGACATATCAAATTTTTTTTCGATTCAAAACAATTTTCATTTTGATTCATTTCACCGAAAATTTTTAAGGAAACAAAAAATTCCATTTCCTTCAAAAAGCCATTTTGCATCCAAACATTTTTCGATGAAAATTTTTCAGAGGCTCGATTGATTTTATTTCTGAATATGTTTATATATAAGGGCTGTCGATTAATCACAGTTAACTCACGCGATTAACTTAAAAAATTAACTGCGATTAAAAAAATTAATCACGATTAATTGCACTGTTAAACAATAGAATACCAATTTAAATTTATTAAATATTTTTGGATGTTTCTACATTTTCAAATATATTGATTTCTATTATAACACAAAATACAAAGTGTACAGTACTCACTTTATATTAGTTTTTATTACAAATATTTGCACTGTTAACAAAAGAAATAGTATTTTTCAATTCACCTCATACAAGTACTGTAGTGAAATCTCTATTGTGAAAGTGTAACTTACAAATGTAGATTTTTTTTTTGTTACATAACTGCACTCAAAGAGAATCTGGAATTCTCATATATTTACTACAAGAAGATACATATGTGTAGAAATGGCCTTTAGCCATTCCCCAACTATAAGATCACCTCTCTCCTCTTCCTTAACTTTTCACCCTCATGGGAAAAATTAGTGAACCCAACTGTAAGATACCCTCTCTCCTCTTTGGCTGAAACTTGGCATGTCTTAGTCAGAGAATAAGGTTGTGTACCTTAGTTTCTTTTTCTGTGAAATTTGAAAAAGGTATTTTATTGTACAGTGGAAAAATGGATAAAGCGGAATCTGTTTGGGTCAAAATCATTTTGTGGAAGAAAGGTAACAGAGGCTACACTGGGATTGTGCTTGGGATATGCTACAGACCTCCAGGATCTGATTTGAATATAGATGGAGATCCTACTGCCTGCTTCTTATTTACAACGTCACCTGAAAGTGAGAACAGGCATTCGCATGGCACTTTTGTAGCCGTTGCAAGGTATTTACGTGCCAGATATGCTAAACATTCGTATGCCTCTTCATGCTTCAGCCACCATTCCGGAGGACATGCTTCCATGCTGGTGATGTGCGTTAATTAAATTTGTGACTGAACTCCTTGGGGGAGAACTGTATGTCTCCTGTTCTGTTTTACCTGCATTTGTCATATATTTCATGTTTCAGCAGTCTTGGATGATGACCCAGCACATGTTTGATTTACGAACACTGTCATTGCAGATTTGACAAAATGCAAAGAAGGTACCAATGTGAGATTTCTAAAAATAGCTACCGCACTCGACCCAAGGTTTAAGAATCTGAAGTGCCTTCCAAAATCTGAGAGGGACGAGGTGTGGCGCACGCTTTCAGAAGTCTTAAAAGAGCAACAGTTTGATGCGGAAACTACAGAACCTTCAACCACCAAAAAAGCAAATCCATCTTTCTGCTGGTGGCATCTGACTCAGGTGATGAAAATGAACATGCATCGGTCTCCACTGCTTTGGATCATTGTCGAGCAGAACCTGTCGAGCAGAACCCGACGCATTCCCTCTGGAATGGTGGTTGAAGCATGAAGGGACATATGAATCTTTAGTGCATCTGACACGTAAATATCTTGTGACGCTGGTTACAACAGTGCCATGCAAATGCCTGATCTCACTTTCAGGTGACATTGTAAACAAGAGGTGGGCAGCAGTACCTCCTGCAAATGTAACCAAACTTGTTTGTCTGAGAGATTGGCTGAAGTAGGACCGAGTGGACTTGTAGGCTCTAAAGTTTTACATTGTTTTATTTTTGAATGCAGGTTTTTTTATACATAATTCTACATTTGTAAGTTCAACTTTCATGATAAAGAGAATGAACTACAGTACTTGTATTAGGTAAATTGAAAAATACTATTTCTTTTGTTTTTTACAGTGCAAATATTTGTAATAAAAATAATTATAAAGTGAGCACTGTACACTTTGTATTCTGTGTTGTAACTGAAATAGATATATTTGAAAATGTAGAAAAACACCCAAAAATATTTAAATAAATGGTATTCTATTATTGTTTAAAAGCGTGATTAATTGCGATTAATTTTTTTATTGAGAGATTAATCGCAATTAATTTTTGTAATTGTTTGACAGCCCTAATATCAATATCTATAATATATTTATATTTATATCTAAATCTATCATCCCTTGAGGAAAAACCCTTGCAGACTATACAGTACTGGTGTTTTCTTTTTGCTGTATCATTTTACCAGATCTATACCACATTACTAATGGCAGGATTTTGTACGTCAAACAGATCACAATCTGCACAGAAACTACGCAAAAACTCTCTTAGGTGCTCTCTCTCTGATTTCCAGCCCATTGAAATCTTTGGACCCTCCCATCCAGTCAACTAGGAAAGTGATATTTCTATGCACTTCTAGATGCTGGATTCTACTTTAGAGTGTGTCTATACTGCAGCTGGGAACGAGCTTCCCAGATTGGGTAGACAGACTCGTGCTAGCTTGACTTGAGCTAACACAATAAAAATAGCACTGTGGACATTGCAGCTCTGGCAGAGCCTTGGGCTAGCCACCTGAGCTTAGACCCAGGGGGTTGGGTGGGCTTCAGAGCCCAAGCTACTGCCTAAGCTGCAATGTCCACAATGCTATTGTTAGCATGCAAGCTCGAGCCCCACAAATCCAAGTCTATCTACCCATGCTGAGAGGCTTGCTCCCAGTTGCAATGTACATATACCTTTAGATGCTACAAGAACTGAAATTAGATATATGCTTTGAGCCACTTAAAAGTTGTCTAAGAGCATATGGAACAGTGGGGAGTTTTCCATTATAGTCCATCCTGCGTCAAAAATGTTGTGGATAAACAGTCCATTGGCTAGCAATAACTGAAGCTCTCTTCTTTGACTCCAAGGATGTCTCCTGTAGATTAAGAATGCAGCTCACCTGTTTAATTGGCATAACTATATTTTCTTTTCTAAAAACTGTCCAACTCTCCCCCGTAGGAATGTCTTCCCTCCAGAATTATTAGTTTTCATAGCTTTCTCCATAACAATTGTATCTACAGAGGGATACTAATCCGCTGCTGAGAAAAACTCTGAGACTGAGGCTTCTTTCTCCTTTGGGTCAAAGGCTGGAAC
This sequence comes from Trachemys scripta elegans, assembly GCF_013100865.1. Taxonomy (NCBI): domain Eukaryota; kingdom Metazoa; phylum Chordata; order Testudines; family Emydidae; genus Trachemys; species Trachemys scripta. The sequence goes on along the minus strand of NC_048304.1, from coordinate 93,466,184 downwards.
TGAGAGATGTCATGAGACTAGGACAGAGGCCATGGCCATGAAGGATGATATATTTCATATAAGGACAATATATGGGAGAACCCGCATTTCTCCCAATTATCATTTGGCCTACTAAGTAGTCTCCAGGGAGAAGAGTTGGTCACCCAAATCTACAGAGCCATCTAAGGTTGGAGCTGTAACTACCTTTGCAGAACATGGGTAAAAAGTGGTGGAACAGCCATCCTTAGGAGAACCACCACACAACAAACATTGTATAGGCAGTTCTTATTCTCTTTCTGGCAAGGCCAAGGCTCCTTCCGTGATGAATACATTTTAATGATTGAGCAAATGGGTACTAATTTTCATCCTAAAAGTTCCCTTTTACTCATAGAATTATGTAGATTAGACCTGGATATGTCATCAAGTCCAGTTCCCTGCACTCAGACAGGACTAAGTATTATCTAGACATTCCCTGACAAGTGTTTGTCTAACCAAATCTTAAAACCTCCAATGACGGAGATTCCACAACCTCTCCAGGCAAATTGTTTCAGTGCTTAACTACCTTTACAGTTAGGACATTTTTCCTAATGTCTAAACTAAATCTCCCTTGTTACAATTTAAGCCCATTTCTTATTGCCCAGTCCTCAGTGGATAAGGATTATCACCCTCTGTATAACAACATTTTATGTACTTGACCACTGTTATGTTCCCCCCTCACTCAGTCTTCTCTTCTCTAGACTAAACAAATCCATTGTTTTCAATCTTTCCATGTTTTCTAGACCTTTAATCATTTTTGTTGCTCTTCTCTAGACTTTCCCCAATTTTGCTTTTCTCCAACTCCACCTGCTGGTAGGAGAATTTATAGTCCACCCAACTACCTGTGCTGACATAGAGGGACATTGGAGAAACTGTTCTGGAGTGTATGTAGCTCCTGTTAGTGTCACCAATGTACTGGCAACTGCAGAAATTATCAGAGACAGAAAAGGAAGGAAAGACACAGGAAATGGGGGACAGAGCTAGGGCTGGTTCAAAAAATAAAATATGTTTTTAAAAAAGTTATAGATATCACATATTCTCTCCATGAGGATTATAGTGGTGAACTATTTTGGCCTTTCAAACAGCCTATGGGATTCCATATTTCATATAAATTTGTTTCTCTCCACAGTAAGTACTTCGCACTGTGGGAAATTAGTTATGTACTTAAGGGTGAACATTGTCTAGAGGTAGCCTTGTTAGTCTAAATTGGATCAAGGAAAAGCTGCTCAACAAGGCAGATAGGACAGAGAATTTAGGTATTGGAGGTTTATGCCTTTAACTGTATGAAATATATTTTCACATCATGACAATTCAAAACTCTGTTAAACAATTTTTTTTCTTGAAACTTTGAATTCTTCTGAGGAAATCTTACGTTGAAATCAAGGTAATAGGCAACTTTTAAATATGACAGAGAGAAACCAAGAAACATGCCATTGGGAATGCGACATAGTAATTCGCCAATTCTGTTGTTTCTATTTCATATAACATCACACTGGGTTCCTTTAGGGATGGAAAACACTATGTCTACTGTTCTCTTGTCTGCTAAAGAGGGGATTTCTGTCTAGCTTCTGCCTGATGTCTTGAATAAATCAAAGTATATTATGGATATTTAATGCTAAACTTTAAGGATGCTTGTTAATGCCAATCAATTCACAAGCCTAGATCAAGCAATCCTCTACATATGTAAACTTATTGTATGCAATTCCTGGTGAGGCAGTTATCTGGAAAAGGGACTTATCAGAGATGGGGTTTGAAATGGTACAAGTGCATTCTGGAACGTTTGAATTATAAATGAACAATACATTGAAAGGCCATACTAGAAACAACAATAAATTTAAATATAAACATTAGGCAACAGAGCAATGGGCAAAACGACAGACAATCAAAATATAGTAATGACAAATTTTAAAAAAACCTATTAAAAAAAGAGGTCTAGAAGGGGAACTGGCAGTTTTGGAAGAGCTTTCTAGGGAATACATAGTTTGTGCCACTGCTCCTTTCCCAGTTGCAAAATAAGCGTAGATGTCAGAAATATTTTTAAAAGTGCTTTCTCCTTTTAAGTGAATTTATTCTAAATGAAGGTTAGTCAAACTACAATGGTCACCTTTTTTTCCAGCATTTGAAGACAGGGAGTAATTTAAAGGAGGGGGAATTGAAACTTTCTAGTTGACCAGTTTGCTGCTGATGGGTTATGCTGGGTATTCATTTAGTTTTATATTCAAGTAATATAAAGGGTGCTTAGAGCATACACACAGGAGTCCGCATTTGTATAAATTAAAAATAAAAAAGAAGAAATTATGGCATTTCCTTAGAACAATGAAATTATCAAAAATACCGTTATATTTAGTCAAATTTTGTTTAATGTTGTCTTACCTTAACATTTCTAATGGATTGGTCTCATGCACCTGATTGCCACACCTGGGGCAGTCATTGCTGTCTTCAAAGTGCTGAACAATACATGTCTTACAAACTGTAACGAAGAAAAAATTGCCATAATTAGATAAAAGTATACATTATTGCAGTGTAACTTTTAGATCAAGAAAATATTATTGCTTGCAATATGGCTTGCAATTAAAAAAAAACAGACTTATGCTGAATGCTTCTGGTAGCAGGGATAAGAGGGGTATTCTTTAACACAAGTGATTACAATACACCATTAACTTATCTGTTTCTTGTTCCCAAAAATTATGACTAGCTGTAACCTGCTGAGATATTACAACATTGAGCGAATACAGGTTAGGAGAGTATTGTTTATAAGTATGCAATTTTTTTTACTGTTTTATATTCCTCACAACATAGCACAGAGATTCAGAGAAAGTGCATGCAGGGGAGTCTCAGCAAAGCAGGAGCTAGTCATGACTTCAGAGGATCTGAAATGAAGGTAAGTTTGCAATCAGTTATGATACAGAATTCCTGCAAAAATCCCTGCAATATTGGTGACTGAAAAACTTGACATCTACTATTTTCTAAAAGGGTAAAAAGAAAATTATAAAAAATTGTTCCATGGGTTGAAATGAGCTATGTTTCCCTCCACATATATAGCCTTTAACAACAGTGATGGTAGAAGCACTGGTGAACATTCAGTACTTGAATCTTAAAATCAAAATCATCAGAGAAGCGTGGATATTGAATTAGGAATCAACAACATCAAAATAAGAGCCTACAAATTTATATTAACCCAAACACTACTATAGTTTTTAATCAAAAAGTATCAGATTGTGGTTGCTTCCAAATATGATTAATTACAGATTTTAGTATCATTAAGACAAAAAATTGAATATAATTTGGCAAGAAGTAATAGGTGTGCTATTATTAATTTGTTAAAATGTTCTGGATGCAAAGTAACTTTCTTCTGTTTATTATTTTTCACCTGAACTGAAATGTGAACTGCAAATACTTTAATAAATGGACGGAAAACTATTTTGTAATTTCTTCCAACAATTCTCCAAAGAACTAAGACCACTTCTGAAACAAAAACAGTGAACCGTAATAATATGGGGATCTTTGAGGGACTCCTGAAATCTTCAGAAAACAAACATTTTAATAATCTGGAAAGCCAGCCAAAGAGGTTCTAAAGTCTGCATTCATGTCTCTCTGAGCCTGGGGTATAGACTTTAAGGCCCACTGGCTGGCTCTCCTAATTATAGAGACTGATGGCTGGCTTCCCAAGGATGGATGGATCTAGCAGCTGGGCTGCACTGCGGGTCCCCCATAATCCTAATGAAATGAGGAGGATCTCTTGCCGACAAATCCAGCAACAGGGGCACACCTGCTGCACTCCAGGCTTGTGACACACAGGGTGCAGACGAGAAAGGAGATGCCATCAAGGAGGCACAGTACAACCCTCAGGACACAAATGAACTTTCATTATCTGGGATTGCATGGTATAAAGTATTAATATGGAATAGCAACAAACAGTAACCACAGAGACACTACACAGATCTCATTATAGCAATCAACAATAAAATATTTTAATACTTCTGACTGTTTAAATATTGAACTTGATTTTCATTTGTATGAAAATACATGAACACAAAACTATCTTACAGAGCAAAAATTATTCAAAGGACTTAACAAGAACAGAAGAACAAACTTGATATTCTGGTCTTGTTTGCTCTTATATGAACTTTTTTTTATACCTAGAACTCTTAAATATGAATACTTCACTACTGTCATTTTTAGTGTCATATGAATATATTTACAAACTATTACCTTAGAAAACACTATGCAATAAGTCATCAATACTCTAAACTTCAAATATAAAAGAGCTATAAAATCTACAGAAGAACATTAAAGCCCTGATCCAGCAAAGCACTTAAAGCCATGTTTCACTTTAAGCAGATAAGTAGTTGCAATGACTTCTTACAGATCTGCAATTAAGATCTTCATAATTTAGTTTTAAAAAAGTGACTGATAATTACCTCTGCATGCAACTCAGAATAAGCAAAAATCTTCTCATCCTCCAAAAAGGACAGATGTCAAGATGTCTTGCGTTGGTACTATAAGAACTCCCCCTCCACTACCCCCAGTTGAAGAAAAAAAAAAAAAAAAGGGCATAGTTTGACCAAAATTGAATGTTACCAGCCCAAAACACTTCATCATCATTAGAAAAAGGAAAACTGATTTGAAATAAATATTGATGTTAACTAGAATAACTTGTGCTCTTTATTATGTACAACTGTGCTGTCATTAGGGAGTTGTTTACCAGTAGCTATATATGACTTTTACATATCTGTCAGTAAATCAGAACTCAAAATGTGAATTCTAACACTCAAAAACTTTGTACGGACTTGTGATTCCTCTATAGGAGTAGGTCCAATCAATCAATATTTTCATCTGTCAGAGGCATGAGCTTATTCTATTATTCATAATATGGAAAACTCTGCACATTTTCCTGGGTCTATCACTTTGACATTTCTAGAATAGGGGGAAAAATCTCTGAGCAGGAATTTAAGTGATAACTATATTTATTTAACACCTTATAAAAACCTTCACACTTACAGTAGGAGATACACAAATATGGTACAATTTTAACTGTCTTGTTTTACAGTACAACACAAAGCGACAGCCAACACACTTGAGAAAAAAATAAACAAAATGTGAGATGGGTTTCAGAATTTTGAGACATATGCCATGCATGTCAGTGCAGCAAGAGAATTGTCAGATACACTTGATTTTTGGCTGCACCATGATACGTACGGCAAACCATTATACAAGTTTCACGACTCACTTACTACAGCTTAAAAGCACCAGTGTGACATACCTTTAATTCACTAACATACAAATCATGTCATACAGTGCGCTAATTTCCCTTTATATAGGATAATTGTTAATACTGATGGTCCACTTTCCACTTTTAAAACCCTTGCACTGAGCCAAACAGTTATGTATACATGTGTCAGTGCTGCTGCACCCACATCAACACTGAAGGAACACATATCATTGATACTGTATTTACAGAGACAAGGTTGGTGAGGTAATATCTTTTATTGGATTAACTTCTGTTGGAAAAAGAGACAAACTTTTGAACTTACAGAGAGCTCTTCTTCAGCTCTGCATAAGCTTGAAAGTTTGTCTCTTTCCACAACAGAAGCTGGTCCAATAAAAGATATTACCTCACCCCCACCCCACCCCCTTGTGTTTCTAGTATCCTGGGATCTCCAGCCCTGACTCATCTCTCCCTTACCCACAGCTAAGTAACAAGACAGGTGATATAAAGAAAAGCTTCTCTGTAGATCACCTACTTTATTAAACTAAACTTTTACCTCTTTATATACCAGCTTTAAAAATAACCTAATTTTTCGAACAATATCCTTGTTAGAGATTTTAAAATTATAATTAAAAAACACTTCACTTGTTCAAGGGCACAAATAAAGTTGACCATTAATCAGCCACTCCCTTACACACAATGTAGAATTCCATGAAAGGACCAACTATTCACCAAAATCTACTGCAGACTTGCACGCGCTTTATCACGCTTCTGAAAATTGCTTAGGCACTTACCTTCCACTTACACGTTCCATTAAGTGCCTATCTGCCTATTTAAGTACATGCTTACTGTCACAATTACAAGGAGCAGAGAGACTCAAACTGGAGTTCCCTCTATTTACAAATGGAGGGGTCCTGGTGGTAGGGTATCCTCCTTGAGGGACTCACCTTGTTCCAAAACTGGATGGGTTTACTGACCTTGAGGACACACTGCAAGTCACACATTTACTTAGGCTTTGGAGGAGGGAAGGGAAAAGGGACTGAGATTTGTTTGTGGAGGGTTGGGAAGTTCTGAAGGAATTCTGATGTGGGTACAGTCCTGTTAGGAGACGCTGGTAGTTTCAGCAGGGAGATTTGTTTTTGTAATTTATGTCAAAGACACGGATTGCTAGATAGATATGTTATTATTATGTAATATGCAACAAACAACAGTTTTGAAAATTCTGGCCCAGGTAATTTTTCTGTGTGGACTGGCATCCTTAAATCACGGTAAAGCTAGTATTCCCTCCTTCCTGAACTTCACTGAGTAGAAATTACATGCTCACATGAGGAGCATGATGCTCTTTGAGCCTGATCTGCAAGGACTATACTCTATGTGTAAGATATCCCAGAGAGCTCTTCCTGTCTCTATCATTCAGAAGGCACAGGATGGTTTAAAATTCCCAGCTGTTACTTATGACAGACATTGCACTAAGACCATTGTCCAGATACCTAAATATTACAAGTGGCAGAGCAGCCGCATCTACAACTTCTCTACCAAGAAAAGCTAATACAACACATCTGGTCTAAAGGGAGAGAAGCGAAGAGAGAATCCAGGCTGAGGAGATGCCATTCATCAATGTCTTCATCATGTGGGTCTGGCTTTATTAGCTAAATGATAGGTCGAGTCCCTGAAAAGTCACAGCACTAACACCATTAGTAGCCCGAGAGAATAGCATTTATGTTCGGGAAGCACCCTGTGTGATCCATTACAGCCTAAATGACTAGAATAGTATGATTTAGGCTTGAAGAACTCTGAAGGCTGATTGGGGTTAAAGAACTGGAAGTGAAAACAATCCACAGCCCCAGAAGTTTTGGAAGCCTTCCATTATCAGAAGAATATAGGTATTTTGGGCACACAGATCAGCAGGACATGCCTCACTGCAACAGATTCCTCCTGTGCTATATCTCCCAGAGTGCTCTTCTGCAAACGAAAGAATTCTCAGGAAAAGTAGTTCTTGGATACTCACCAGTCTGTTGTAGCAACTCAACTTTCCACAAAGGGAGTGGCTCCCACATGGGTGGCTATACATTGTAAAGCTGTAGTCAGTTCCATGTGCAGAAACTCAAAGGTGGTGGGGGGTGGGGTCTTGCAGATGTCTCAGCCACTCATTTTCAGTGCAGACAGAACATTTCTCACCAACTGGCAGAGCTTGGCTTAGTTCAGAGTCTTCCCTCCCCATAATTCAGTTCAACAGTTCTCATGTTATTAGAAATGTACATTGGATACACTATACTGTAATTTTAAGTATAGTATACTGCCAGAACCATAACAAATCCCTTTGAAATATTTGACTTCTCTCTTCCCCAATTAACTCTAAGGCCCAAAGTACTCCACACTGAGATTTTTCAATGATAATAGTGTATATCCAAACTGAGCAAGCTGAACATCCTGAAACACTTTATAATCTTTCATGCTATACATTTTTTTAAAAATGAGTGGTGATATCTGGAGGAAGCATTACTTGTGAAGGATGGATACCTTGCAAAGTACTACTTACAGGTATGGAGGCATTCAGTTACTGTGGTTGGCTTGATAAGATATCCTTTACAGATGTAACAGGTGATATGAGGATTGAAATCTTTCACCAAGTGCTTCCTCTGGGTAGCCATTCGTGGGGCAGGTGATGCTGGCTGAGCGCTTTAGGCCAGAGGGGTGAGTTTGACAGCTGGAGGTGATGTGGTTCACAGGAGCTGCTCTGTGCAACTGCACCTCTCCAGGCATTTGATGGACATTCCAGACCTCTCACGGAGACATCATTCATAACTCCTGCTCCTTTTCTGGGCTGGGTGTTTTCATACCTGCAAGGCATGTGAAAGGAGAAGCATAATAATGATGACGATGTCCCAGCAGACAAGTGTCACAGTCCTTGGCATGGGGCAATCCACAGCACCGACTCTGTACTAGGTGCTTTGCTGACAAGAATTAAGCCAGTGTCCCTGCCCCCACCCCCCGAGCATACTGCGAGGCTAGCAAAGTGACACTCAGGGCTGGGGGAGGAGGGTGGGGTGCAGGGGCTGCGCTCAGGCTGCCGGGACCCTGGGAGATGTTCAGTAAACCCTGGAGGAGCCTGGGAACGTCCCACTGAACCACACACAGTACGAACTCCTCCTCCTGTAGAGGCACAGCCCGTAAACAGGCCTCACAGTGGGTCCCGGCGGAGGGCGGCTCTCCCCGCTCTGGTCCCGTCCCCCGGCCTGAGGGGAAGGGGGGGGTCTCCCCGAGCGCTGGGCAGGCCGGGGCACCACGGCCCAGCCTCAGGGCTGTGGTGTGGCGCTCCCTCCCTCTTGGAAAACTCCTGTCCCTCCCCCCATGCACCTGCGGCGCCTCCTGCCCCGTGTCCGCCCCAGCCCCCCCCCCCGAGCGGTACCTCCGGCCGTCGACAGCCTCTGGCCGGCAGCCCCAGCCGCGCTGCCCAGCGAAAGAGAAAGGGAAACAGCGTGCGCCTCCCGCCCCTTCAAGCCCGTCCTCCTTCCCGCCGGGCTGCCGCGGCCGGTCCCAGCGCTGGGCCAGAGCGAGAGCAGGCGGGACAGGCGCGCAGGCGCTGCTCCCACGCCGAGCCCTCCTGCGCCACAGCCCAGGCGGCCTCTCGGGGCAGGGCGCGGCGTCTCCCCGCGGGCTCCGGGGATGCCGCTCCCAAGAGCCCCAGGCACCCGCCGCTGGAGCGGGGAGCTGGGGGGAACCTCTGGGGGAGTTAGGGACAGTGGGTAGTTTTGGAGGTGAGGTAGAGGGCAGCCGGGGCTGGAGAGGGCAGATGGCTGGGGAGAGGAGGGGAAGTGGGGCAGGAGAGGGCAGATGGCTGGGGAGAGGAGAGGACGTGGGGCAGGAGAGGGCAGATGGCTGGGAAGTTGCAATGGGGCTGGCAGATGGGTGTGGATGGAAAGGAGGGGTGGCCGGAGAGGGCAGATGGCTGGGGAGTTGCAGTGGGGCTAGGGAGGGTAGATGGCTGGGGAAAGGAGGGGAAGTGGGGCTAGGGAGGGCAGATGGCTGGGGAGAGGTGGGGTGGTAGCGGAACTGGAGAGGGTAGGTGGCTTGGAAGTTGCTATGTGGCTGGCAGATGGGTGTGGATGGAGAGGAGGGGTGGCTGGTAGAAGTGGGGCTGGAGAGGGCAGATGGCTGGGGAGTTTCAGGGGGGCTAGGGAGGGCAGATGGGTGTGGAGAAGAGGGGTGGCTGGAGGAGGTGGGGGTGAAGAGGCTCGATGGCTATGAAGCTGGGAGCAGCTTGTGTTGAGTAGCATTAGATGAGGAGAGCAGTAATTGGCACAAAATAGTCCGCCCCCGGTGACTTTTCTCTTTCTGTCACAGTTTTTATAAAAATCTCTCTCGGTACTTAAATCACACCTCTCAAGGTTTTTTTTTTTTTTTTTAAATAATACTGAATTTTGTTCTTATTATAGTTTGTATCTAAACAAATGAATTTTCAAAACTTTTATCCTTTCTATATAGCACTGGGCATTTAGGGAGAGAACACAGTTACTATCAGTAAAATACTGAAATAAATTAGGCTCAGATCCAGAAAATAATTACACAGACGCTTACCTTTAGTGGGACTACTCATGGATGTAAAATCAAGCATGAATGAAAGCATTCCCTATTGTCAGATGTTTACTGTCTTGCTCCCTGATTTATATAAATACAGGGTTGCTATCAAAGTTGTTGGGATGGAACTGGTGATGTATATTTAAAAAAACAAAATGATGCATGGTTGGGGGAGACACAAATTAGGTGAAAAGAACAGGAGTACTTGTGGCACCTTAGAGACTAACAAATTTATTAGAGCATAAGCTTTTGTGGACTACAGCCCACTTCTTCGGATGCATCCACGAAAGCTTATGCTCTAATAAATTTGTTAGTCTCTAAGGTGCCACAAGTACTCCTGTTCTTTTTACGGATACAGACTAACACAGCTGCTACTCTGAAACAAATTAGGTGGAATTTGGTAAAGATAAAAACAGAACAAAGTACTTCCCATGCTGTGATTTTGCTTTAGAATCTGTGACTGTGCCGTGCCATGTCTCCCACCTATAGCCTGTGACTTTCCACTTTACTTATGAAACAATTGCTTTGTCTAGGCCCAGTTCAGTCTCATCTTCCATATTTTAGTTATGCTGCAACAGTAGAAGGCTTTCCTAAGGCCCAATCCTGCCATCAAATCCAGATGGGTGGAACCTTTACACCTAAATGGAGTCCCATAACTTCAGTCTGAGTGCAGGATAGGTCAAGTATTGTTCAAATGAAATCTTACTTATAATTAAAGTTATGGTACAATGAAAGTATTGGACTTTTTTTTTTTAAGCATGAGGTTTTTAATTCATCAAAAGTTTTTTTTTTCAAACAAAGTTTTCATTTTTATGAGAAGACTTTACAATATAAATGAAAGTTTGCTGAACTATAATCAATTTTAACTTAGTAAAAAAACAAAAACAAAAAACAGCATGGATTAAGAACATAAGAATGCTCATACTGGGTCAGACCAAGGTCCATCTAGCCCAGTATCCTGTCTTCTGACAGTGGCCAATACCAGGTGTTTCAGAAGGAATGAACAGAACTGATGATCATCAAGTTATCCCCTATCACCCATTCCCAGCTTCTAGCAAACTATTGTTTAACAAAAGTTACATTTCGTTGGGTTTGGCCTTGTTTGTCATAATACACACTCTGGCAAGTTTTTCTAAGATTAGAAAATATCACCTTGTAAGAAGGAAAACATGCAACATAAGAATATATTTGTTAGATGACAAAATTGTTTAAAAGAAGTATAAGGAAACAGTGAAATAAAGTCCCAAGTACTTTCAAAAGTTTCAGTTAATAAAACATTGCAAGTTAATGAAAAAACATTGTTTCCCATAATTTAAACAACTTTTACCACGAAGTATGTAAAAAGGAGGATTTTAAGACACGGTTTTCTAAAGTTGTTCCTTCTTTACGCACAGCAGACAGGCATTGACTCAGATTAGGAAAATGTGGGGGAGGAAGGAAGAGGAAATCAGTAATTTTTACAAACTACAATATAATTAAAGTCAAGTAACAGTTTTGAAACATAATTAAAACCAAAATTATTAAAGATACAGGGAAGTTCAGATATTTGAAATTGAAAGCTGAAAAGAGTGTGGATGTCTGAATGGAGTATTTTTTAAAAAAAATAACATTGAATTGTTACACTTTAAAATCATAATGATCTTTAACAAACATTTCTATAATACTAAATATAAGTCCTTTTTCATATCAATCAGTCTTTTATTTGGCAAATTGAATATTTCCATTTGTGATTAAGTTTTGCCAATTGTTAGAAGTTGATTTTTTTCAGAATCATCATTTGGGTGGCCCTACTGAACATGAAATAAAGTCTATAAGCATCAGAGTGCAATGTTAAACCCCTTTGGGTGTAAAATAAGCAGCTGCTGCTATTCTCTTGGCCATTTCAAAATGATTGAGGCTGGGAGGATTGCTTTAAAAGAAATTCTGTCTGGATCCTAATTTTGGGGACTTCAAAACTTATTTGGTTTATAAAATCTCTTGCTTTGGTGCGGGAATTCTGCACCAAAAATTAAAAATTCTGCGCACATTTTAAAATTCTGCAAATTTTGTCAAAATAACACTGCATAATCATGCCCATTTCAATTAATTTGGAAGTTTATTTCAATATATCTATCAGCAAGTACGTCTGTAACGGTACAGACACACACAAAAAATTCCCCCAGGAGTAGAGAGTTAAACCCCTTTGACAACCCAGTTCCTGTTTCTCTGCCTCCTTCTCCTCCTCCTTCCCCCGAGCCCAGCAGGGAGCCAGACACCCACAACCCCTCCCCCCCAGCCCAGATATCCACACCCCTTTCCCCCCACAGCCCAGCTGCAGGGCCCCCCTGGCCAGACACCCACACACACACCCAGAGCTCAGCCATGCCCCTCCTTGCCCAGATACTCTCACTCCCTACCCACCAAAGCCCAGCCATGCCCCCCAACCCAGACACTTACCCCCTACCCCTCAGAGCCCAGGAAGGGAGAAACAGCCTGATTCCGGGTTCCAGGCTTGCATGGAGTTTCCTGCATGCTGTCTCCTTCCTTCAGGGCGTGCTGGGAACTGCCGCCGCTGAGAACCCTCTAGCTCCCTCCCCCTCCCCCAGTAGTGTCTTCTATGTGCAACCTGGGCTCTGCTGGGTCCAGTGGCCCCTAGTGGTGGCCAACAGCACTGCAGCGAGTTTCTGTGGGGGAAAGGAAATTCTGTGTACACAACATTAATTTCTGCAAAATTCTGCATTGTGCAGTGGCACAGAATTTCCCCAGGAGTATTGCTTGTTAAAAGGTCTTTTCTAAGTATATTTGTTTATCCACCAGACTCAGTTTCAAATAGTAATTGATGCACAACATTACATTAAAGCATAGCTATAAGGTGGAATGATATTGTTGTAATGATGTCTAGCTCAAACCATATTTTAGAGCCCCACACAGACATGACTGGTTTAGACACTAATGAAATTCAATAAGGACAAATGCAAAGTACGCCACTTAGAAAGGAAGAATCAATTCCACACATACAAAATGAGAAATTACTGCCTAGGAAGGAGTACTGCAGAAAAGGAGCTGGGGATCATAGTGGATCACAAACTAAATATGTAATGTAACACTGTTGTAAAAAAAAAAAAAAAAGCAAACAGCATCCTGGGATGTATTAGCAGGAGTGTTGCAAGACATGAGAAGTAATTCTTCTGCTCTACCCTGCGTTGATAAGGCATCAACTGAAGTATTGTGTCCAGTTCTGGGCATCACATTTTAGGAAAAATGCACCACATTTTAGGAAAAATGTGGACAAATTGGAGAAAGTCCAGAGGAGAGCAACAAAAAATGGTTAAAGGTCTAGAAAACATGGCTTATGAAGAAAGACTGAAAAAAACGGGGTTTGTTTCATCTGGAGAAGAAAAGACTAAGGGGGGACATGATACCAGTTTTCAAGTACATAAAAGGTTGTTAAAGAGAAAAATTGTTCTTGTTCATCTGAGGACAGGATGAGAAGCAATGGGCTTAAATTACTGCAAAGGAGGTTTAGGTTGGACATTAGGAAAAACTTCCTGTCAGGGAAGTTAAACGCTGGAATAAACTGCCTATAGACGTTGTGGAATCTCCATCATTGGAGGTTTTTAAGTGCAGGTTAGACAAACACATGTCAGGGATGGTCTTTAATACTTAGTCCTGCCTTGACTACAGGGGACTGGACTAGAAGACCTCTCAAGATCCCTTCCAGTCCTACACTTCTATGACTCTATGATTCATAAGCCAAGTTTTTTAAAATCCCATTTTATAAGGAATATCGATCAGTATTTAATATTTTGGTGTTGAGTGATTATTTTTGCATTATAAGAAAAATAGCATAATCAAGAATAATAAATTACATTAGTGCTTTTAAATATATATCATATATTCAGGGCATCAAGTACAAAGGAGATAACTACATCCCTTGAATGCTAATGAGGAAACTAAAACGGCCCAAACATTTTCATATTCTTTAAACACCTGATTTTGCTTCTGATTGGCTTGCTCTTTTTTCCATAGATGGTAGAAACAAGTTTGTCTTGTAATGTATTATGGTTTTAGCTAGATACTGCCATTACTACTATGGAAAGCAGTCTAATGTGTGGAAAATATAGAATGTATCCTAAAAAGTTTTAAAGGTTTGGGGTAATTTGTTGCATTCCCTATTAAACTGTTGTAGTACTCTGACATATCTGATGTACAGTAATTCCTTGCATTCTATAGAAAATAAATATCTTTTTAATGGAGTGGCCAGGTCATAAATAAAAGAGGAGTGAATAACGCAACATGTGAATTACAACTGCTCCATTAATTTTGCTCATTAATGAAGCTGTAACACTTTCAAGAACCGACATCAAATATTGACAACATTTAAGTTTTTTGCTGTATGTCAGGAAACAGAAAATAAGCATTGGATCAATAGTCAAGCTGACACTAGCATTTTACAATCAAACTAAGACCCTGATCCTCCAAGCAGATCCAGTAGGTAGGCTCTGAGACACCTATAGAGCCCTACTGGCTTCAGTAGCATAAGCATCTATCCATGCAGCTCTAGTTGCAGGATTGAAGCCCCAGTTTTTCTGATTATCACTTTGAGCTACAGTTTAACCATTAATTGGTCAACAGCTAATGTGTTCTGTTTCCCCCCTTACATAATATCCATTGTAATCAAGCACTCAGTTATCCCAAGAGAGATTTGGATTTACTGGGTAGGCAGAAAAGATCCTGGGACACATCTGGATTGGGAAAATTGTTTCCCATCTAAAGAACTACGTTTGGAAAACTGTGTTTTGTCTGAGCAGTCAGAATCCTGTTTAAGAGGTGTTACTATACTTACTTCCATCAGAAATAGAACCGAATAGGAAGTAATAATTAGGAAATTATCATTGCTCTGTGGTGACAGTACTAACTTTAAAACAAATATTCAAGATTTAAAAATTACTGCATCTTTTCACAGATGAAAATTAAAATATGCTAAATATAACCTTGTCTAGCACTTACTTTACTTTTGTTTCTGATGCTAGGTTCCCGAATTATGGTTACAATATTTTTCCCTAAATATAAGTAAACGAACAGCTTTTGTTGTCATTATCTTGGGATCATACATTGTCATTTTCTTTACTTTCCAAGGGAATGGTTACATTAACTACTATGTAAAAATTTTTATTTTATTCAAATTTATACTATCGAAGACTTTATCTTTCACTTGGGACTTTTCTATCTCTGACTTGATGGAAAAGTGTGGGAATAGACCTAGTATTTCCTTCTCCCTCATATTCCTGAGAAAGGGTCACCAAAAGGGCTTTGGTATGGGAATCCTTTCACATCACCTTTGAGCTCTATACAAGGTGCCTATCTGTTGGCAAGTACTAGCAGTTACTTACCTCAGTTCATTAGAGGGTGGAATTTCTCTCACATGCTCACTCTTATTTTGTATGCTATGAATGCATAGTGAAATCTAAGGTGCTAGCCTGAATATGGTGATACCTTTGGCAAATAAATGTTTTTGAGAGGAGGGCGAGATTTTATCATAAAAAGGACTCCTATTCATTTTCATTAGTCAAAAACATACTCTTTATACATTTATATGGCACTCTGGCAGTTATCCTATTTGAATTATAGGATACAAATACCTGAATTATTTGCAGTCAAAGGAGGGCACTATTCAGGCCTTGAAGCATGGATATTAAAGTGTACATATGGATCCAAATAAAATTACTACTATCAGACTTGTCTGAAACATTCAGATCAGAAATGGAAAATACCCTATTAGATCATTAACCCATCCCCTCCCAAAGTAGGATTGTTTCTACATTCTATGTAAGTGTTATCTTGAAGCAATAGTGGGATGTATACCATCCTCTGCAAAGAGGAGATAGGATGAATCAGCTGAGCAGTGTTATGTCAGCAGAGGGCAGTGTGAGGAATCCCTTGAGGGTGAATTTGCTTCTATTCTTTCCCTCCTACTCAGAAGATGCTCCAGAGTGACTGGAAGGGCAGTTGGTGAGGAGTGGGTCACAGAGGTAGGATGTCTGGGGGTCCTGAGGACAGTGGTGTGGGAGGCAAGTAGTGGAGTGTACATTGGGAGACACCAGCTGTTAGAGCCATAGGCTCAGCTTTTTCAAGGTATGTAGTGTTGCTGCACTCAATTTCAAAGGGAATTTAGATACTTAGAAGTCCTTTTGAAATGGAGATGTAGGCTCCTATATTAGTTTGGCATTGCAACACTGAGCACAGTGATGCTTAGATACTTAAAAATCTAGGGCAGGGGTGGGCAAACTTGTTGGCCCGAGGGCCACATCTGGGAATAGAAATTGTATGGCAGGCCATGAATGCTCACAAAATTGGGGTTGGGGTGCGAGAGGGGGTGAGGGCTCTGGCTGGGGGTGCGGGCTCTGGGGTGGGGCTGGGGATGAGGAGTTTGCGGTGCAGGAGGGTGCTCCGGGCTGGGACTAAGGGTTTTGGAGGGCAGGAGGGGAATCAGGGCTGGGGCAGATGGTTGGGGCACGGGGGGAAGCTCAAGGATGTAGGCTCAGGGTGGCGCTTACCTTAAGCAGTTCCCAGAAGCAGCAGCATGCCCTTCTCCCACTCCTACACAGAGGTGCGGCCAGGCGGTCTGCATGCTGCCCTGTCAACAGGTACCGCCCCCACAGCTCCCATTGGCCACATACACGGAGAGCCCTGGCTGCCCCTATATGTAGGAGCCGGAGGGGAGCCATGCTGCAGCTTCCGGGAGCTGCGTGGAGCAGCTCCCGACCCTGCTCTCCAGCTGGAGCACCAGAGGGGGGCCATGCCACTGCTTCTGGAAGCTGTGTGGAGCAGCCTCTGACCCTTCTTCCCGGCTGGAGCGGGTCAAGCCCCAGACCCCGTTCCCCAGCAGGAGCTCGAGGGCTGGATTAAAATGGCTGGCTGGCCGAATCTGGCCCATGGGCCGTAGTTGCCCACCCCAGATCTAGGGCATAGTGCCTAATGCTTGGAGTACCTGGAGCACTGGGTCTGTGTTTGCAGCAGCCTAGTGTGTTTGGCTCAGCAAGACAGAGTACTGAAGTCCCAAGCTGGCAGGGAAAATGGGCTCAGAGGTAGTCTCAGCACATCAGGTGGCAGTCCCAAGAGGGTCTCTGCGACCGAACCTGTCACACTTGTATTTTAGCACCCCTGGCCGTCACTATCTCCCCACACACCCTCCATCACCCAACCCCTGCTGCCTCCCCGGGCTCCTCACAAACCCCCATCATCCCGAGTCCCTGCTGCTTCTCCCTCCCCTTTATCCTGAATTCCCTTCCACAGACTCATACCCTAGAATCCTTGCCTCTTGACCATATGGCCCACCCATAAGGCCAGACCTGTTAACACATGTTGTAAGAAGCCACTTAAAATGAAGTGGTAAATTTAACACCTTTGCAGTTGTAGGACAAAGGAGGGTTAGTAGGTCACAAACTGTTGTAATGAGCCACAAAACCAGCGTCTCTGTTGAGACCATGCATGTCTAGCAAACATGTCCCCATGTTTGTCTTCTGAAGGTTTCCTTTGAGGACAATGACTAATAGGTCAGATAACACTGATCTACAGCCACAATGCTTCTGAAATAAATATAGTCAAACTTTACTAATTCTGGGTCACTGAGAACGAAAATGATGCTTAAAATTGTTGATTGGCTCTAGTTTTCAAGATATGCTATTGGGTCAGTATATACGACCCTTGACTTGGGAATGGCGGAGGATAAGTGAGTTATAAAGGGAAGGGATCTCAATTTAAACCAGAAATGACTAAAATACATCTTTGATTGGATCTATGAATAAATCTATGACTGGGTTTGGACAGTACTTGCTTTCTAGGCAAAACAATGAATGATGTAATCTGAAGCTGGTATTGCGTCATACACAATATGAATTGCATCATGTTATTCCTAGAAGTCATGGATGATGCAATCATAACGAAGCTTACATCACTCTGCTGAACAAATTGCCCTATATCAGCTCTAGAAATCATACAGTGTCGTGCTCTCTTATTTGTCAGTGTTTGATTTTTCAAAGGGACATTTCTGTTTAGCCAAAGTGAGCAGAGATGCCTCGTACTTGTGTGAACAGTGCAGATAACTTCTGCTATGTTTGTGGTGAAGTGATTTTTGCATCACAAAAGCGCAGTATAACCACTATGGTTAAGAAAGCTTATCACCTTTATTTTGGCTGCAAAATTGGAGATCAGGACAAGAGGTGGGCCCCACACATATGCTACAACATATTTGTGCAACAAATCTTCGCCAGTGGTTGAGCAGGAAAAGGAAATCTATGCCTTTTGCAGTGCCAATGATTTGGAGAGAGCCAACAGATCATACCAGCAATTGTTACTTCTGCATGGTGCCTCCAGTTGGGAAAGGTGTGTCAAAGAAGAAAAAAAGTGGACTGTGCATTATCCAAACATTCCATCAGCTCTACGCCCAGTACCCCACGGAGAAGGACTGCCGGTTCCTGATGCACCAGAATCATTCTCACTTGAGTCAGACGAGGAAGAGGATGAAACTTCTGGTCCTGAACCATCAATGTCACAGGACCCACATTTTCTCCCATCCTCCTCCTCTGAACCACACCTCATAACACAAGGTGAACTGAATGACCTTGTCAGGGATTTGGAACTACCCAAGAGTAAGGCAGAGCTGTTGGGCTCCAGACTACAGCAGTGGAATCTCCCGGCAAGTGATGTTAGGGTTTCCATGTTCCGTGACCGTCAAAAGGATCTTGTCCCATTCTTCTTCATGGAAGGTGATCTTGTAGCCTGCAACAACATCGATGGTGCGATGGCAGCCCTCAACATTGTTCACGATCCAGATGAGTGGAGACTGTTCATTGATTCATCGAAGACGAGTCTTAAAGCTGTTTTACTGCATAATGGCAATGTTTTGCCATCAATTCCAGTTGGTCATGCAGTCCATATGAAGGAAACCTATGACAACATGAAACAACTTTTGAGGTGCATAAACTATGACCAACATCAGTGGCAGCTTTGCAGTGATTTGAACGTTATTGCTCTCTTGCTTGGTCTGCACACTGGATACACAAAGTACTGCTGTTTTCTCTGCAAATGAGATAGTCGTGCAAGAGATTCCCACTACATCAAGAAAGATTGGCCACTCCGACAGTCATTGGAGCCTGAGAGGAAAAGTGTTCAGCATCCACCACTTGTTGAATCAAGGAAGATTTTGTTACCACCCTTACACATCAAGCTGGGTCTGATGAAGAACTTTGTCAAGGCCATTGACAAAACACAAGCAGCTTTCAAGTACCTCCATGGAAAATTTCCAAGGTTAAGTGAAGCTAAGATAAAGGAAGGTGTCTTTGTTGGTCCTCAGATTCGTGAACTTCTTCGAGATGATGCATTTGACCATGCACTGCGTGGCAAGGAAAAGACGGCATGGAAAGCCTTCCAGTTAGTGGCAATACATTTTCTCGGAAACAACAAGGCAGACAATTACAGGTTGTTGGTGGAAAACCTCCTCAAGGCATACAAAAGTATGCCTTGAGTGCAACATGTCACACTAAAGATACATTTTTTGCATTCTCATCTAGATTTTTTCCCACCGAACTGCGGAGCAGTGAGTGACGAGCACGGCGAGCGATTTCACCAGGACGTTGCAACAATGGAGAAATGCTATCAGGGCAAATGGAGCCCATCAATGCTTGCAGACTATTGCTGGACAGTGACAAGAGATGCTCCATTTAATGAATACAAGAGACAAGCCAAGAAGCGTCGAGTAGACACTGAATAGGACTAAGCTATGTACATAATAGTTTTTTGCCTTTTGTTTCATAATAAATGTTATTTATATAACCCTTTTGCTGATTTTTAAAGTGTTACATAAACAGGACAGGTGAAATATTATCATGTAAAGCAACCATAAACACATGAAAAGACCTAGGTTTACAATTTATGATTAAAACTCTACTATCTACACAATATACATAGACATAAAATGTAAAAACTTAAATATCTTAGAAACAGTAGCCAATCAATTGTTTTAATTGTCATATTTGAATTCAGCACATCAAAATACATAATAAATAGCACATTTTATCTCTGAAGCAGACGACTTCTCAAAAATTGTAGACCAGTGTAATGAGTGATCATACTATGAAAAGTGTTCGCCTGTGGGTAATAGGGTGATTTTGTCTTTTACCGTTTTTCTGAGAGAGTTCATTTGAGAGCGGGTTTCACGTACATGGTTGTTGTGTGGGCATATGATGCATTGGATGAGGTACACCACATGTTGTGATAGGCCCATGGATCTTAAAAGGTATGTTGTGGGAGGGGTATTGATCATTGTAGCAAGAGAATTAAGTGTCCAACTCCCACTGACTTTCAATAGGAGTTGGTCTTCCAACTCTCAGAAATCTAAAATGTGTGTGTGTATTAAATCAGACTAAAACCTACATTTAATCATATAACATTGGAGAGTCTTCAATTTATTTGCACTGTGTGAGAAGACTCTCATTCATGGGAATGTCCTTTCATCTGCGTATTAAAACAGTAGACTTCATTGCCCAAAGTTTAAGTCTAATATAGATATTTCTGAACTTACTGAAATAGATAATGTGTTCCCTGGTTGAACAGAGAGAAAAGAAGGGGAAGATCAAGATATTCTGACCCTAGCTTGATGTTCGTGTGTCACCCCTTTGATTAACAATTTGGCAGAGATATTGAGTAAAATTCTGTACAAACTTATACCTTGTGTGAGCCCACTGAAATCCATGGGATCACATGGAATAAAAGTCATAGCAGAACTTGGCCCATTGAGAGTTAGAAAAAACATTCTCTCCATATTTGTCTAAGACTCTTGGCTGAAATGTGAAGGCCTTTAAATGCTCTGGACTCTTAACAGTTATTATTAACAAAATGTGAGTTATTCTGAATAACATTTTACTGGAAGCATATCTTGAAACATATTAATGATTTTATTCAATATCTTAATGGAATAAAACTAAGCAATATTGATGTTTTTAATTGATTTCCTATCTGAATAACACAGTTAGAGGAGGAGGCAGACTCAGGATTCTAGCCAGAAAACTATTCTCAAGTGAGCAATCACTCACAGCCCATAACTTGGCACGGTATGCCAGTTGGGAAGTCACTTTGGCCTAAAAACTGACAGGCCTGGTTTTTGGCTTTAACCCTGTATCTGTAATAGAATCATAAAATTCCATCTAAAGATTTCATACTATCAACTATCATAATATCAACTTTATTATCATCTGTGTGAATTTTCCAAGAATTGGATTTAGAAAACCATATTTTCAAGTATAATAACTAGTGTTTTTAATTTTATTTTATGGTCACAGAACTAAGAAACTCAAACTCTTAGGGCAAGTCTACACTATCAATTTAGTCAATCTAACTTATGTCGCTCAGGGGTGTGAAAAAGCTCCCTGCTCCCCGAGCGATGCAAGTTTCACGCTGTCCACACTGGTGCTATGTTGGCCTGAGATGCTCTCCGGCCAACATACCTCATGCTTCTTGCCAAGGTGGCGTAATTATACTGACGGAAGAATGCTCTCCCCTCGGCATAGCGCGTCTTCACCAGATGCGCTACAACAGCGCAGCTGCATCAGTGCAGGTGTGCCAATGTAGCACTGTACTGTAGACTTGTCCTTAGAGTCGCAAATAACTAATTTTTCCAGCCATATCTCCTCAGGTTGCAAATTTGTCCACTCTGATAACAAAAATAGTAACCTATATTGCTTAGTTTAAGGAAAACGCAGTTACTGCATGAAATGGTGGTAATACTTCAAAAGATGGTACTCTTCCTTCTGCATCTGTACTGAACCAATGCCTCATTATAGTGCTACAGGCCACAGTATTGCTGGAGGTTCCATCTTTTGGATAAGATGAAAAACTGAGACTCTTGCTTGTTGTGGTTATTAAAGATCTGATGACACTTTTCTAAATGGAGTCCTGATTATAGCTCAAGTTGGGTAATTACTAGGGCTGTCAAGCGATTAAAAAAATTAATCACGATTAATCACACAAAAATTAATTCTGAATTAATTGCACTGTTAAACAATAGAATAATATTTATTTCAATATTTCGGACGTTTTCTACATTTTCAAATATATTGATTTCAATTATAACTCAGAATACATAGTGTACAGTGCTAACTTTATATTTATTTTTTATTACAATTATTTGCACTGAAAAAAAAGAAATAGTATTTTTCAGTTCACCGAATGCAAGTACGATAGTGTAATCTCTTTATTATCAAAGTTGAACTTACAAATGTAGAATTATGTACAAAAAAATAACTGCATTCAAAAATAAAACAATGTAAAACTTTAGAGCCTACAAGTCCACTCAGTCCTATTTCTTGTTGTCAGTCAGTCAGTCAATCGGTCAGACAAACAAGTTTGTTTACATTTGCAGGAGAGAATGTTGCTTCAGGTGACATTGTGAACAAGAAAGTGAAACAGGTGTTCTCATTGCACTGTTGTAGCCAGTGTTGCAAGATATTTACATGTCAGATACGCTAAAGATTCATATGTCTCTTCATGCTTCAACCACCATTCCAGAGGACATGTGTCCATGTTGATGGCAGGTTCTGCTCGATAACAATACAAAGCAGTGCGGACCAACGGATGTTCATTTTCATCATCTG
Source organism: Trachemys scripta elegans (assembly GCF_013100865.1). Classification (NCBI taxonomy): domain Eukaryota; kingdom Metazoa; phylum Chordata; order Testudines; family Emydidae; genus Trachemys; species Trachemys scripta. The sequence continues at coordinate 93,443,753 of NC_048304.1, read as the reverse complement.
AGTCAGATACCACCAGCTTTTTTGGTGGTTTAAGTTCTGTACTTTCCACATCAGAGTGTTGCTCTTTTAAAACTTCTGAAAGCATGCTCCACTCCTCATCCCTCTCAGATTTTGGAAAGCACTTCAGATTCTTAAACCTTGCGTCATGTGCTGTAACTATCTTTAGATCTCACATTGGTACCTTTGCATTTTGTCAAATCTGCAGCGAAACTGTTCTGAAAACGAATAACATGTGCTGAGTCATCATCCGAGACTACTATAACATGAAATATATGGCAGAATGCGGGTAAAATAGAGCCGGAGACATACAATTCTCCCGCAAGGAGTTCAGTCACAAATTTAATTAACACAGTATGGAAGCATGTCCTCTGGAATGGTGGCCGAAGCATGAAGGGGCATACAAATGTTTAGCATATCAGACAAGTCAATGCCGGCTACAAAAGTCCCACATGAACCCTGGTTCTCACTTTCTGGTAACACTGTAAATAAAAAGTGGGCAGCATTATCTCCTGTCAATGAAAACAAACTTGTTTGTTTTAGCGATTGGTTGAATGAGAAGTAGCACTGAGTGGACTTGTAGGCTCTAAAGTTTTGCGTTGTTTTGTTTTTGAGTTCAGTTATGTAACAAAAAAAATCTCCATTTGTAAGTTGCACTTTCATGATGAAGAGATTACACTACAGTACTTGTATGAGGTGAACTGAAAAATACTGTTTCTTTTATCATTTTTACAGTGAAAATATTTATAATAAAAATAATAATATAGAATGAACAGTATTTGTATTTTGTGTTGTAACTGAAATCAATATATTTGAAAATGTAGAGAAACATCCAAAATATTTAATAAATTTCAATTGGTATTCTGTTGTTTAACAATGTGATTAAAATGGCGATTAATCACAACTAATTTTTTTTAATCACATGAGTTAACGGCTATTAATCGACAGCTCTAGTAATGACATTCTACTGCCTCAATTTCCTGTATTTTATGTGGAAAAAATAATCCTCATTTCCCTTGCTAAAAACTGTTGTATAGCACTAAGTGCAGAAAAGCTGCCATGTTCTATGGAAGAGATACATATATTTCAGTGGCATGTAAGTGATGCTTATCTACTCTGATATAGGAACTCCTTAATGCCACCTGGCAAGAGGGATACAGGAATGTCCTGATTCTGGTATGTACATTCTGGGTCAAAGAATGTCATGTGAGGTCTTAAATGAAAGCTAGAGCACACCGGTCAATAATTTCATTGTGAAATGTATGTACAGAGATTAGGTAAGGAGTTATGTGTGTATATATACCGAAAATACATTTTAGAAGTCTATATCAAGGCAGGGTAGACAAACAGGTTTTCTGTCAGACAAGAAATATTTATTCACCAGTCTCCCTGTTGAGATGTAAATTAAGCATTGTAAGATAACACAATGGCTAGCCATTTACATACAAAGTCAAGACAGCTGTGAAGTCAACAGGTAAGAACACACAGGAAGAACAAGTGATGAGGGGTTATACGGCCTCTGAGTATAGACAATGAACTTTGGGGATATAGACAGAAGGCAAATCAGACAATCCTTTATCCTGCACCTAGGAAGTAAACAGGCAGTGTGTTTACATTCATGACAATGGGATCACAACCAGCCTCGGTTGGAAATGCTGCAGAAGACGTTGGGTGAGATAAGACTTCTTTAGACAGCAGACTAGTCAGTTAAGTTTAGTCTCTAGAAAGCATGTTATGATTTTGTTTTCTATATAACCCTTTGTTTCCACTATTCTTACTCACTATTTCTTGAATCTCTGGTAATAAATGTATCCTTGTTTTCACTATAAATATATCTAAGTGCTGTGATATTAAGCAAGGTGCTGATCCTGAGCTAAATCATACAACCTTTTGCATATACAGTTCCCTTGGGGATAGCCAACCTAGTATTTCTGGGGGTGTTCAGCAGAGAATGGGCTGGACACTACAGGGGCTGCTTCAGAAGGGCTCAGGGACTGGAGTGTACGTATTGTTAACCTACAAAGCAAAGCAAGGGCTAGCATTGCCTGGTAGTGTTAGGGAGCTGAAATGCACCTTAGCACAAGCAAGTCTTCCTAAGCTGGAGGCAGGGGGATACCTAGATAGCTCACAGTCCTAGGTACCCCAAGAACTGTCACATATACCTACAATACATAAGCCCTGATTCTGTAAAAACTTACACACATGCTTATGATGCATGTGAATACTCCCATTAACTTCAGTGGATTACTCACATGTACAGGGCCGGTGCAAGGATATTTTGCGTCCTAGGCGAAACTTCCACCTTCCGCCCCACCCCCCGGAGCATCACTTATTATAAACTTTCTTAAAAATGAATACTGCATAATATGGCATTGTGCATTAGAATTAATACACATTTGGCTTGAAAATTTATTAATTTGTTATTGTTTTCACTTTGCACAACATAGCATGGACCTTAAAATAAATCACATACCTTATACACAATACACTGTCACTTCCTTCCTTCATTCTTTCATATCAAAATCTACTACATTTTATTCTACCTTTATAATATCCAATTATTGTTATTAATAAAATTTATAAAATTAGAGTTTTGCATGGTGTCAAGTATCAGGGGGTAGCCATGTTAGTCTGTATCCACAAAAATAACAAGGAGTCTGCCAGCAACTACACACCACACCACAGAAACACTAACCCAGAAACCAGTCTGTAGTGAGTCGGTGTGGCTCCCCTCCTGCCCAGAAGAGGGAGCCCACGTGCAGGCACCAGAGTGGGTGGAGCCACCGCCGCCTGTCCCCGCCCCCCGGAAGTCAAGGGGCGGGACAGGAAGTATAAAGGCCGGCCGTCAGAGCTCAGTCTGCGGCCAGCCACCACAGGGAGCAGACGTGCGGCCGGGAGCTCCCGACCAGGAGACCTCCGAGGCCCGGGCCCTAACTGGCCTGAGCTACCCCGGGCACGCTACGAGGAGGAGCCGCCGGAGCCTGTCCGCGCCCGTCGCTGGGAGGATCCCTGGGAGCCCCACCCCACTAACCCTGAGGGCGAGACTGCACCAGAACCCCTCCGCCCCTGCTGCTACCCGGAGGAGCCGCCCGAGTGCCGTTGGCCTGATTTCCCGGCAGAGCTACCGGACCTGCCACCAAGCCCTGGCCGAGAGGAGCCCATGCAGATGGACTGGCCCGAGCCCGGTGCGACGAACGAGGTAGGCTCTGAGGGGGATCATGGAAGTAGCCCAGGGGTAGCCGACCCCGGTCCGGCTGCAAACGACTGTGAGCCAATGTCAGTGTGTTGCGATCTGGATACCCCACTGACCAGCAGCGGCAGTAACCACTGCTAGGGCCCCGGGCTGGAACGCAGTGGAGTGGGTGGGCCTGCGTTCCCCCCTGCCACCTTCGCTCACGGGTGGCAGGTTTCCCCCTCACCCAACGCATGGCTACAGGAGCCTAGGCGTGCCTTACCTGTTTATTCACTCAGCCCCTGCAACTGAGGGCCTGAGCTTGAACTGTATTTGCCCCGCCCTGATCCAGGGTCTGGGCTCCCTAGCTAGCTGTCGGTTTTGCTCTGTCCCTGCACCGGAGGGCCGGAGCTGCTGAAATAACTGTCTATTTACCCCAACAGTAGTGAGTCGTTGTGGCTCCCCTCCAGCCGGAAGGGTCGAGCCCCGGCAAGGACCTATTACACAGTCCCTATAGCAAACCTCGTTGCCTACTCTGTCCCCAGATCTACTCTGGTGACACTATCAGAGGACCCAACCACATCAGCCACACCATCAAGGGCTCATTCATCTGCACGTCTACTAATGTTATATATGCCATCATGTGCCAGCAATGCCCCTCTGCCAGGTACATTGGCCAAACCGGACAGTCCCTACATAAAAGAATAAATGGACACAAATCGGACATCAGGAATAGTAACATACAAAAGCCAATAGGTGAACACTTCAATCTCCCTGGTCATTCTATTACAGATTTAAAAGTCACTATTCTTGAACAAAAAAACTTCAGAAACAGACTTCAAAGAGAAACAGCAGAACTAAAATTCATTTGCAAATTTAACACCATTAATTTGGGCTTGAATAGGGACTGAGAGTGGCTGGCTCATTACAGAAGCAGCTTTGCCTCTCCTGGAATTGACACCTCCTCATCTATTATTGGGAGTGGACTACATCCACCCTGATTGAATTGGCCCTGTCAACACTGGTTCTTCACTTGTGAGGTAACTCCCTTCTCTTCCTGTGTCATTATATAATGCCTGCATCTGTAACTTTCAATCCATACATCTGAAGAAGTGGGTTTTTACCCAGGAAAGCTTATGCCTAAATAAATCTGTTAGTCTTTAAGGTGCCACTGGACTCCTTGTTATTTTTATAAAATTAGAATGGCGGACACTCTGTCATACTGGGGGATTGGGTTTGGTGGGGAAGGGAAGCAGACTGGGTTCGGTCACTGGAAGGATTGGGTTTGACTGGGGAGTGCAAGGGGAGCAGACCGGGTTCAGTCAGTGACAGTGATGGTTCGAGTTTAGCCAGGAATTGGGTTTGATAGGGAAGGGATGCAGACTGGGTTCGGTTAGTGGGGGATTGGGTTTGGCTGGGGAGCAGAAGGGAAGCAGACTGGGTTGAGTCAGTGGGGTATCGGGTTAGGTGGGGAAGGGAAGCAGACTGGGTTCAGTCAGTGGGAGATCAGGTTTGGCTGGGGAGGGGAAGGGAAGCAGACCAGGTTTGGGTGTGGAGGGGGGAGAGGGCGCAATCTGGGTTTGGCCGGGGGGCGGCGGGTAGGGTAGGATTCAAAGAGCCGCAAGGTGAAATGGGCACTCTCCTCTCCAGTCCCTGGCATGCAGCAGCGGTCCAAGTGCAGTTGTAGCAGGGCAATGGGAGCATGTTGCCTGCTTTGCCTTCATGAGTCCGTCGTGCGCCTGGGCTGGGGAATTGAATGCTGGGCTCTTGCTCCAGCAGGGGGGCGTGGGGCAGGCAGGACTGTGAGGCAGAGCGTGTGCGGCCCTCACGCCAAAGCAGGGTCGGGAGGGTAGAAAGCTGGGCGCAGAGAGGTGGGTTAAAGCAGCTTAGCCGCCCCTCCACGCAAGAGAGCCCACAGAACTGCCAGCCGTGGCCTCCCTCCCTTCTCTCCCCAGGGAGCAGAGCCTCTGCCCTGGAAAACCTGCAGCCCGCTCTCCGAGGAGCATGCCAGGCGCAAGCCGGCCCCGCGTGCACCACACTGACAGCACAGCTCAGCCCCAGCAGGGGGGGTCTTCCCCCCCAAAAGCTGCTCCACTCTCCTTCTGGCTGCTGCTGTGCAATCACCTACAAGACAGAGGGGCTAGTACTGTAATAATGGACCTACCAACACAGCAATCTATACAATTATCGATTGACAATCAAAGGACTTCACATGGCAGGAGACAGGAGTCGGAGAGCAATTCACTGGGAGCGTGGTTATTATCACCTCCTTCTCCCTATAGTCTGAGATCTAATCAAAGGACTTCCCTAATCGCTGGCTTTGTAAATGGCAGGAGAGCAATTCATAGGGAGCGTTGTTCTTATCTACGTCCTCCCTACAGTCTGCGATCTGCAACCTGCGTCTTGATTGCTATCTGGTCCTATTTTTAGGCACCGGCTTTTCAGCGCCCCCCCCCAGATCTCGACGCTCTAAGCGGCTGCCTAACTTGCCTAGTGCTTCCATCGGCCCTGCACATGTGTAAAGCTAAGCATGTGTGTCCTTGAAAATTGGGATCATAGTCTATAAAGTACTTTGGAATCCTATATGATGAAAAGTACAATATATATTTGAATTATTGTAATTCATCTATATTTCACAACTGGGGTACAAAGATAGATACGTTGTTTTTTTTTATGCTTGGCAGTTTAAATACAGTATTAATACAACTTTATGCCTTACTGCTGTTTCTGCTCCATATTGTATTAATCCCTAGCCTTTGAGGCCATCCTCACATTGTTTCTGGAATCCAAAATGTGAGATGATTTACCTCACATGGAAACTTCTCACTCTAATTTTTTCTTACTCAATTAATGAACACAAATTAATGCATTACTTGAGCTCCAGTGAAACATCTTACAACATCTAAAGCAGATGACAAAATCTGCTTTCAGTAGTGATTAATGTACAATACCATGACCTTTCAACATTCCTATGTCATCTTTATACTCTGCTCAGTTATATACACACACACACACACACACACCAAAAACCCAATGATTTTTAGCCTGGAACAACAGACCTGACTATTTTCTTCAGTTCTATCATCACCTAATGTTGTATAGGCCTAAAGTAAGTATGCTTCACTTATCAATTTGCATAGCAAACCTCCTTGGCTTTCCCCAGTCTAATATTCTTCCTCATTAGGATTTTAAGAATAGAAAACATAATTATTATGAAACCATTGGCCTCTATCACAAATGCATGAGACTAGATTAATTTTTTGACAAGAAATTCAGCTTATGATCACCTGTTGATACACATCATAAGATGTAGTCTGTTCATATTATATTATCTTAATTCTGTCTACTTATTCATTTCACCTAAATATAAACTCTTAATTTTATTTCTGCTTAGCTGTGGAAACTAACATAAATTAAGGAGATTTACCTCTGCTGCTGAGAAAACTAGTAAGCTGTCAGGTGTCTTATCATCTCTGTGTGTCTTACAACTCTTCAGAAATGCCAATGCCATAGCATGCCTTTATCAACCACAAACTGAAAGTTGCCTGTTTGGGTTAATTGCCCTCTGAGGATTCATGTGGATAATGAGAGAAGCCATTATTAGTAAAACAACTTAAAAAAAGTTAAATACCTACAACAGTCTGCCAACTTACACCTTTGTCTGAAATTTATTTTAACTACTATTGTGAGTTCTCCCTGTTGTTTGTGTGAGTCTTCCACATTGTAAAAAGGAAGGAAGAGAAAAACATTTTAAAATAGGCTAATGTCATTGCAAAAGTACAGAAACTGGCAAGGAGACTCAGGGTCAAGGATAGTACCTGAAATTACTTTAAACATTTCTTTAAATACATAAGTGGATTTCAACTTGCCAGTGACCTGTTGTTGTTGTTGTGTTTGATGAACTGCTCAGTTCTAGCACTGGCAGAGAAAATGCCTCAAATTTTCTGAAGACTACAAAGTACAACGAATGTGATGCTGGTGAAACTGCTCAACATACAGTTTATTATAAATAGAAGAAATGGACAATATATTTCATTTAGACAAATTACTGAAATAAGTTATTTTACATAAAGTAAAACAGGTAATTTCAAATTTCATCTGTAGTCAAGAAAGATCTGCACATACCTCTGTAATAAATATAATCTTCACATAATAAAAGTACCTATTTTCCAGTTTCAGAGCTGACATCCTTATTATGAGCCTGATATTACTTCTATTGAAATCAATGACCATACTACTGGCTTCATTGGGAGCAGGAGCAAACCTTAAATGGGGTTGACTGTGTCCTGTGAATAACAAACTTTAAACTGCTGAAAATGGACATTGTCAAATAGTTTAGGTAGCACACACAATGGAACTCCATGCTTTGCTCGACTGACCTTCCACACAAGCCAGTGTTTAAAGCAACACTGATCAGAGTCAGAATGTGAACTTGATGGTTAGAGTGAAAGGTAATTGTATCACTTAGTCCCTCTCATTATGACCTTGATCCAGCAAAACACATAAGCATGAGCTTAACTTTAAGCATGTGAGTAGAGGATCAGACTATATAAAATTATCTTATTTCTCTTAGTATTTGTCACCTGTGCCTCGTGTGTCCATTTTTGAAAATTATGCCTGTTTTCAGTGTTCTTTTATTAGGAACTGGAGCAGTAAAATAGAACCAAAAACCCCATCAAAATTCTAGGTACCTGTATATGAAAGCTATTAATGGAAAAACTAAAGGCATTTTTCACTTCCACAATTAATTAATAGAAGGTTTAAGTCTAAACATAAGAGACACTTATATTCAGCTGACAAAACAAGTCATCTTCTTAAACAATTCACTTTGGAAATGTCCAATAATAAACTAGACATTTACAGAATTGCATGTCTAGCTTACTAGATGTCTATCCATCTTTCACAGGGGATCCTGGTAGATCTATTATTTCTAAAGCTCCTGACACCCAGGAGGGTGAACTAAATGACCTCTTGAGGTCCCTTTCAGCCCTACTTTTCTATGGTTCTATGACCATATGGCCTGAATTTCCGAGGTGCTCAACACCCAACATTCCCATTTAATTCAGTTGGAATTGTGGATGCTTGGTACTACTCTAAAATAGGCCTTAAAGTTCCTAGATGTCGCTTCAAGCATCTCCTATTTTCTTCTCATGTACTGTTATTTTACTTACAAATAAAAAATGTGAGCATCAATAAACCTCTTCTGGTCCTGAAGAACTTAACACAAAAAATCAACAATGCTGCTGAATGCCAGAGCTGTCCAAGCCTGAAAACCATCTTTGTTTAGAAATCAAGTTACCAAAAGGCAGGGTGCAGTGATTTTAATGAAGAGCTGGGATATGTGTCATTTTTTGAGTGCAGTACCCTGCAGCCTATGCTCAACATAAATGCACTCTACTGGCCCAGTATACGAGTACTACTAGTAGAAATAACAGAAAGACAACACTGTTTCTTTTCAGTGCAGTCCCAAAGGGGCTAAGTATTTAGGACTCAAATGGATGTTTTAAGGATCACCCAGACCAGTAAGGTGTTCTGTCACCACCTGCCCTGTAACCTTGGGTGCCTTTATGCTGTGCAACTTTGGTTCAGGTCCCTGACACCAGCAGCCAGCCCACAAGCACAGTCTGACCCTGGCTTCCACCAGCCTAGTTACTCTTTGAAGGATGACACCAACAGTCCTTTCAGTCCCAAGACTCCCCAAACCCATCCTTCTCAAGTGCTTAACTACCAGACACTCAGACTTTTCCCCTCTGGTTCGTCACCCCAGAAGGTGTAAAACCAGCCTCCATTTATCAGCTCACTTTGGCATATACACTCCACACAGTTTGCACAACAGAGACTTGTTTGAGGTAAAAATAAACTAAAGGTTTATTTAACAGAAAAGCCACAGATTCAAAGATGAAGTAATAAGGGAAGCAAACACACAAGTTACACAAAAACTAAACATAAAAACACAATATCAGGCTTTACGCTTCTATACTAGATAAAATCCCTTTTCTAATACAAGTTACCTATTGCCTTTGAACAGTTTCTTAGTGTACCCCTATCCATAGGGGGATCCAGTGTTCACACACAGCCTCCCACCTCCAAGACTGTGCCTCAAGTTGTGGATATCTTCAGTTCATATCCCTCCATTTTAAAAAGATTTTTGCAGTTTTTTCCCCGCAGCCACTATAGATATTAAAAGTAGGGAAAACACTTTCCGTTCTCAGTTTTCAAAGACTGAGGTTTTCTTTTCAGTTTCAAGCTGTTCCCATTTGCCTTGATGGTTCCTCAGAGTTTTTTCCTGACCTGGATGACGGCTTCGAGCCAGTCTCATCTAGGGTTGCCAACTGTCTAATCCAGAGTCAGGATCCGGCCACATCCGGCCCGCGGGACTGTCCTGCCCGGCCTTTGAGCTCCCGGCCGGGGAAGCTAGCCCCTGGCCCCTTCCCCGCAGCCACGCAGGCAGCACTCTGGGCAGCGGGGTTGCACGCTCGGCGCAGCTGCCGGACATGCTGCTCTGAGCTGCATGGTAAGGGGGTCGGGGGGTTAGATAAGGGGCGGGGGATCCTGGGGGGCAGTCACGGGACAGGGAGCAGTGGGTGGTTGGATGGGGCGGAGGTTCTGGGGGTCGGTCAGGGGACAGGGGATGGGGGGGGTTGGATAAGCGTGGGAGTCCCAGGGGGCCTGTCAGGGGGCAGGGGTGTGGATAGGGGTCAGAGCAGTCAGGGGACTGGGAGCAGGAGGGGTTGGGGTCCTGGGGGCGGTGGGTCCCGGAAGGACAGTCAGGGGACAAGGAGCGGGGGAGGGGGGTTGGAAGTTCTGAGGGAGGCGGGAAGAGATCAGATAAGGGGTGGGGGCAAGGCTGTTTGGGGAGGCACAGCCTTCCCTACTCGGCCCTCCATACAGTTTTGCAACCCCAATGTGGCCCTCGGGCCAAAAAAGTTTGCCCACCCCGGTCTAATCACAGAAACCCAAACATCCTTGCCCTGCCTCCAGCCCCACCCTTTCCCCCAGGGGGCTCCTGGCTGGGGTAGGGGGTTGGGGTGCAGGAGTGGGTGTGGGGTGTAGGCTCTGGCAGGGAGGTGCTTACCTTGGGCGGCTCCTAGACAGCGGCACAGTGGGGCTAAGGCAGCCTCCCTGCAGTTCCAGCCGCAGGGACGTGCCAGCCACTTCTGGGAGTGGTGCAGGGCCAGGGCAGGCAGGGAGCCTGCCTTAGCCCCACTGCGCCACCATACTTTCAGCACCTAAAATCTCCCGGTTTGGCTTCAGTAGCCTCCAGGAGATAGGGCGTGAATCCGGAAGACTCCCCACGAAATCGGGAGGGTTGGCAATCCTAGTATGATCTAATTGGGGAGGTAGCCCTTCTTTGCCTGATTGCCTCACTGCCCAGTTGTCAGGTGATGCTGAAATTGCACCACAATTACCATTACAATTTTATATATATATATATATATATATATATATACACACACACACACATACATACACACATAAATATATATACACACACACACAGACACATCCTTAACCATAACTCTGTGTGTGCGTATATATATCAATGACTATGAAGTTCAGTGCATTACAGCTTTCATTAAAGATTTTACTTGCATATTTTATAGTACAATTAGCACAGTCAGTTGGTTTGGGTTTAAACCTTCAGTACTCCCCTGGGGATGTCTGGACCCTGATTGTCACACCAGTCTTTCAAGTTATCTTCATATGGAACTCACTGATATTAATGGGAGATACAAGTGTGAAGGGACTGCAAGCTCTCTGTGGGTCCAGGGCCTGTGTGAGGGGAGGAGGTGTCTGAGGGAGACTGCATCTGTGGTCAGGGACACCCACTGTCCTCTAACAAGCCCTTTGGGGAATTTGTGCAATAGGTAATACAGACCCAGACTCTTTTTTTGCCCCCTCAATGCTGTGAAGCCCCCTTCATGGATGTCCCAAAATCAGCTATCCATATGGGAGTCCCTGACAATATGGCTCTGTTGGGCAAGGAGGCCACAGACCTGGCATGGGAGCTGGGGCCTCTGTACTGATGGCCCTGTCTCTATTTTGGAGCTTTCTGCAGGACAGAGGGTAGAACCACTTGCTTCTTTAGCTAGGGAAAAATGGTAAGAGGGCAAAGCCTGGTTCTCCAGTGGCAGAAGAGAGTCCTCAAGCAGTACCACCCATGCTTTCTCTCACGGGTTCTTTTGCAGAAGGCCATAATCTGGCCCCAAGAGTTTTGTAAAGACGATAATGAGAACTCATTAAAATATTATCAATTTTTAAGGGATAGAAAAATATTAATCTGCTGCGTTGAAATAGAAGGGGGGGGGAATAGAAGGAACCAGAGTAAGTGCTTAGATAACACTAAATCTCTGCTGAAATACTTAGTTTAAAAAGCAAATGGAGAATGAAGAGGCTTGTAAGCAGTCTAACTCATAATACAACTATTATATTTGGTAGAAGGGGTAAATTAAGTGAAGCACTATGAAGTACTATAGGGCATCAGAAAACATACATATAATGCATATTTTATTTATATGCAAACCTGAACATTTGTACCAAGCACTGCATAATACAAAGAGCTAGAAATAAAATGGTAGAGTGGAACAGGGAACCACAGAAAGTTTGACAGGACCTGGATGCTAGAACAAAAGTCTTTAGGGAAACAGAAGAGAGGTACACAAAAGGAATGGAGCAGACAGAGGGTGGGTGTAAGAAGCTACTGGGCCACTTAATCACAATGGTCTCATGAGATTGAATAAAACTATTAAACAGAAGAAGGAAGCCTATGGCAATGGCTAGATTGGTAACGTGAAATTAAAGGTATGTCTACCCCGCAGCCTAGAGCGAGCCTCCCAGCCCAGGTAGGCAGATGGACTTGCACAAGTACACTAAAAATAGCAGTGTGAACACTGTGGCTCTGGGGGAGACTCAGGCTACTCACCCGAGTTCAGACCCAAGGGGCTAGGTGGGCTTAAGAACTCAAGCTGCTGCCCGAGCCATTACAGTCACACTGCTATTTTTAGCCTGCTAGCTTGAGCCCTGCTAGTGCACGTCTGTCTACCTGGGCTGGAAGGCTTGCTCCCAGCTGCAGCATAGACATATCCTATGGGGTCAATTGTGCCTTTGCCACAATCCCTATAAAGTGGTCAGCAGTAACTGTGATGTCTCAGGAGCAGAACAGGAAACAGATTGTGACACTCAGAGTCATCATTTGCCTCATGATTTCCTCCTGCTCCACAGGGGTGGATGTAAGCCTGCTCCAGCCCCTAATTCCTGGTGTGGCATATGTCTCCTGTTACAATGGTGCAGCTGGCCTGGCCTGCACGTATTTGGGTGGGGACAGGTGGCACTGGCAATCCACCCTCTTCCTGCCCATATGTGGTGGGGGTGTAGAGAGCCTGTGGGGACTGCTCTCCCATCTGTGCTACTTGTGATATGGGTCGGCAGCATGGGATACAACATAGCCCTGAATGGAAAACCATAGGGTTTGGTATCAGAGGGGTAGCTGTGTTAGTCTGGATCTGTAAAAAGCAACCAAGAGTCCTGTGGCACCTTAAAGACTAACAGATGTATTGGAGGATAAGCTTTCATGGGTGAATGCCCACTTTGTCAGACGCATAGGGTTTGGGACACTACTAGACATTACCTGTACAATCCTAAAAATTAGCTGAAAGAAAGGAACAGTTTTCATACTATAATGCTACACTATTTAATAAAGTCGCTATGACTCAACCAAGAGGTCACTGATGTTGCATACAAAAATATTAGTTTTTAAAACTATATAAACTTGACCATATGCATGTAGTTTGAAGCAAATCTTTGTTTCCTTTTTTGTAAAAAGGGAGAAAGTTACCCACAGGAATGCTATAAACTTTGATTTCAGTGGGAGCATGAACAGGCTCCAGATTATTAATTGTTATGTGTATTAAAAATAGTGTATGGAGGCTCCATCTGAGCTAGGTCCCCACTGCACTAGGCACTGTACATAGGCCTACTAAGAGACAGTCCTTGCCCCGATGAGCTTACAAACTAAATAGATTAGACAGGCAAGTGTGGGAAAGAGAAGTATTATTACCCCCTCCCCCCCCTTTCATAGATGGGTATGAAAGATTAAGTAATTCCCACAAGGGCATCAGAATTTTCTACCAGGAGTTATGAGGGTTTATACTACTCTAGGAATGAAACCCAGCTCTTGAATCCCTGTCCAGTACCTTTAGCACAATACCATTCTTCCTCTCTAAATTCATTTAGCTCCTGACCTAAACTAGACAACCTCTGCATCACTAGAAAACACTGCACCTGAGTGTCCCAAATTTCACATAAATAAATAAAACACTCAATCCTTGATTATTTTCAGAGACTATTCATTGCCACTTTTAGAACAGAAGTTTTAACAATTTAAAGTCAAATCCCAAATCTCTCTCTGGTCTCAGAAGAAGTCAAGGAAAACAGCCCTGAGAAACTGCTACAGAAAAGACCCTGATTCTCCAGTGCCTTGAACCTTATGCAGTCATTTATACCTGTGCAAAATGGAACTGAATCACTATCATTTTGAATTAGTAGCATTTTACATTCACTTTGCACACTAGGTGAAAGACAGTGCAGAATCAAGCCCATAGACTGCAAACTCAACACTATTTTTCTTTCTTATTAACATAAACACATAATGAACATGAGCAAGGCTGTTTACACAGTCTAATTCCATAAACAGCCTCCACAACTTCCAGACACTAGTTATTTTTATGCCTCTACGATGTAATTAATCTATTTATGCTGGTGGTGTGATGATCCAGTTATTGGGTACTATGCATGCAGTACTGATAGATTGCTTCATAGCTAAACATGCATTATTAAAAAGGAAATAAAAATGCATTAGCCTGCTTATTTCCAAACAATGTTTTTAATAACATAAACAGTGGTTGAAGCAGAAATATTGTCTCATTTTGTATTTTTAACCAACAAAGAAAATGCTCTGGGACAAATTAAAACAGTGGTAAACAGATAGATTTATGCAAACACATAGGTAAACTCTGGGAGCAGGTATGTTTAAGGAGGACATCTCTTCATTACCACACTTTGGAATAATGGTTAGAAGTACATGCACAAATTATGAGAGGGAATGAACCAGTCCTCTCTTATGTGCAGAGGGGTGGAAAAACGCACAAGTACTGGCCAAAGCCAATGGAATAGGGGAAAATACACTGTATACAATACACTTCATGACCCTGCTCATGAAACTTGCAGAAGCCTCCTTTATGGGTATTTCTAAACTTGAAGCTAGGGGTATGGTTCCCATCCCAAAGAGACATACCCATGCTAACTCTCATCAAACTATTGTGCTAAAAATAGCATGCAGCCATGGTAGCATAAGTTAGGGTGACCAGACAGCAAATGTGAAAAATCGGGACGGGGGTTGGGGGTAATAGGAGCCTATAGAAAGAAAAAGATCCCAAAATCAGGACTGTCCCTATAAAATCGGGACATCTGGTCACCCTAGCATAAGTGGAGGGGCAGGATAGCCACCCTGACAATGTGCCTATGATTTCTGATGGACACGTACTTGGGGCAGCTAGCCTGTCCTGCTGCTCATATTGCCACAGCTACATTCTATTTTTTAGCACGCTAGCGTGATGACACCTAGCTCGAGCCGGGAATCACACTCCTAGCTCCACAGGTAGATGCAACCTGTTTGTACAGAGGCAGGGAAACTTTCTCACAGGGAATGATGGTGTGGAATGTAATGCATATTGAAATGAAAATGCTAACATCAACCTTATCTTACATACAAATGCCATGCGCACACTGAAACTGCTCTGAAAGGACGCTTGTACTGTCAGGAGACCAAGGGATACTAGGGTGTGCTACTTCTCTTTTGCCTCTCACCCCTGGAGTTTTCACTGTAGGCTCCAGGAGCATTCCCCCATTTCTGAATGTCTTTTGGAGGCTACACTCTCTGATAGCAAGGGCTGGATTTGTCCACCACAGTACAAACAGAACGATCATTCAGGAACTCTGAGTTTCAACTTGCAGAATTTCCATTCCCCTCTATGGGTTTTTCCCAAGGAGGGGATGATTTGGCTCTATAATTTGAACACCACCTACTCTGACTTTTTTCTCAAGGGCGTAGAAACTTTTTGAGCATCAAAGCAAATTCTCTGTTTTGCAGTTAAGTGGGTGACTCATTTTACTATTAGCATGTGGGCATAGATAAGAAAAGAATGAAGTTTTCACACAAGTTTCTAATATTCTTATGGCATGACATGTCTTCATGTGCATATGAGGAACATTTGACAGCTTATATTTCTTCAGATCCCAAGTCAACAAAAATAACAGTAGCCACCATGAGCTGTATTCCCAGAACAACACTGTCAGTAACTTGCAATGCTGATATGAGAATTCAGGTCAAAAATACTTTCAGTTTCACTGTAGAGAAATGCCACATGTAATCTTTCAGATCTCATTTCTTTTTAAAAAATTCTCCCCAAGATTTGTTGTACTGGCTTGAAATTACTACTATAATTCTAATGTAAAAAAGGAACAGGTTACTTTTACTATACATTTAGCTGATGCATAAATGCTTCAACTATCTCACTGATTAGTGTTACTGGAGAAGCTGCCTGTAGAAGTCACATTTAGAATCATATAGTAGCATTGTGATATACACAGAAATATAATGTGTCCCAAAGACCAGATAATTGCTAACGTGAGATTTTCATCATAATGGCTACAGCTTTTGCAAACAGCACATCTTTAAACAAAACCCACGCAAATATAATTGCTTTGCTCGAAGCTAAACCAAATTACTTATAGTAATACTGTAAATCCCAGAGCCTTTGCTCAACATGTTAAACTTACCTACCAATAGAAAAGAATGAAACAGACAATTAGAGATCACTTTGCACTGTGGCCTTGTGATGGGGTGTATAAACCCTGCACTAGAATTGAAGAGGTTAAAGAGCAACTCTGACCAGTTGCACCTGCAGAGTATGCACCAGCTAGAGGTGGAGCTTAAAAGGGAGCCAGTCAGCTCAGAAGTGGCCTGGCAAGTCAGGAAGAAGGACCTGCCTTGGGAGTGCCTGAAGAAAGATGCTGCAGAAACCATCTCTGGTGGTGTGGGGGCCTGCCTAATGATCCCAGAGGTGCTGAAGGTGCAATTGGTACCTTTTCTCTTATTACTTAGTGACAGACTGAAAGCCTTTGACAAAAGAGTGGGTGGTAGGAAGTGGCCCAAGGAGGCAGCCTTAAGGCACTCCTGGGTGCTGGACATTTGGTAATGCTTATAGGTAAGGCTACATTTTAGTCACGGGTATTTTTAGTAAAAGTCATGAACAGATCACGGGAGTAAACAAAAAATTCACGGTCCGTGACCTGTCCATCACTTTTACTATATACCCTAACTAAAACTTGGGCAGGGGAGACCACGGGTGTTCTGGGGGGGAGGTGGTCCAGGAGCTCTGTGGGTGCTGGGGGGGCGGGCCAGGACCCCCACTGGTGCTGGGGTGTGTGTGGACAGGAAGTGGCACACAGCCCAGGATCCCCGTGGGGGCTGGAGGCTGGGCGATGGCGTGCGGCCCAGGGACCTGCTGGTGCTATGGGGAAGGTGGGCAGCACACGGCCCGGGACCCCTGATGGTGCGGGGGGCGGGGGGGTGTTGGTGGGGCTGACAGTCTCCCTACCTGGCTCAGTGTGTCCTGCAGCTCCTGGGGGAGGGAAGACTGGGGGGCTCCATGCATGCTGCTCCCGCCACAAGCACCAGCTCCACAGCTCCCATTGGCCGGGAACTGCGGGGGCGGGGAGCTGCGGGGGCGGGGCCTGTGGGCACAGGCAGTGCGCAGAGTCCCCTGGCCTCTCCACCTAGGAGCTGCAGGGACATGCCAGTGGGAGCTGGAGAGCCCCAAACCCTCTGCTCCTAGTCCCCTCCCACACACCCAAACTGCTGCTGCTGGCCCAGGAGCTGCCTAACTTGGGCAGCCCCTGAGCCACACCAGCTGCTGCACAAGTCACAGAAGTCACGAAAGTCACGGAATCTGTGACTTCCATGACAGACACGTAGCCTTACTTATAGGCCCTGTGTTGGACTTCAGTGGAGTGGGAGGGCCTGGACTCCACTGCCAGCTCTCCACCTCATTAAGAAAGGCACAAAACCCCTCACCTTTTAAACTCACCCCTGGAGGTACAAAAAGAAGGACAGGATTAATACCTTTTGCAAACCCTGGCTGGGATTTGACACTTGTGAGGTGGGCGGTGTCAACAGCCACACCCCATATCTCCTTGGAAACCCTGTCAGACTGGAGGGAGAGAGGACTGAGTTGTAACCTGACTGGAGGGTTGAGTCAACCCACAATAAAAGATAGACTAACACCAGATGTGAGGGTGGTCTAGGGGAAAGAGTATAGCCTAACTCCCTAACCAGTGTGCAATGGCACCTGCAAACACCATCCCCCACTCATCATGTTCTCTATAACTATGGTAGTTGCAAAAGTGTCCACTATCAAATTACAGTAACCTCTTAATCACAAGATATATCAACATTCTTGAATGGGCATAAACCTCTAATACTAAATCATGATGCACATCCAATACTTTATCTGTTGAGAGTATCTCTCCATCTTGGATAGTTCTAACCTATTTATCCCCACAGCATGAGTCCTGTGCAGTTTTTAGAAAGCACTAACAATGTCCAAGGTTATTACCCCCCTTCCCTGGTGGATATTTTAGTTTGGTTGCATTTTACTGATTCTTTTAATCTCATGCACTGTAAACTCTTTTCAGTGATAGCCGAGTTAGTCTGGATCAGCACAGGGACTCCTCGTTTTTTTTGTACACTCTTTGAAACTACTCCAGACAAATCACACACTTCTGAATAATGCAACTGATTAGATTATAATAGTGAAGAATTTCTGTAGTAGGGTCACTTACTATACATTGCCTTCTCTAGCAACTACATAGCAACACGTATATTAAAGCAACAAAAATAAAACAAAGTGTGACTCCCAAAGAACAACTCATCCCTGCACCTCCCCCTTCCCAAAACCCTACAGCCAAAACAGACAATGCTCCCCTGACAATATCCTCTATGCAGGATGCCTTCTTAGCTGATATAAAGCTAGCGTAAGGGCTCTACATCAGCCCCCTGATTTACGGGTGGATCATGGGTGTGTTGAAGATGTGGCTGGAGTACACTGCAGGATAGCTATTGTCTGATAGCCACTGATGGTCATGGGAAGCACAGCATCATTTATAGAACTCCTGAGGCTGCTCTACATTAGGGGCCAGGCAGTTTCTTGCACAGCCCTAGAATGCAGGGAGCACAGAGGTGGCTTATAATGTATCTACTGAGAATCCGGTTCATTGATTTACTGGAGGAGAATAGAACTTGATTAGGTTCCGAAACATTAAAATTCTGAGGCTGTGTAAAAAAGAAAAGGAGGGGACTTTATCTCCTTTCTGAAACTGCCTTCCAAGAACTCAGACACACCTGATAATTCTACTTCTACTGAGAGTACATATTTGTACCACTTTTAGAAAACTGTCATATACAGCCACAAGATATTTATTTTTCCTAGATCTTGGACCTAGCACTTTAGGCTCAAATATATGCTAGGAGTCCACTGAAGCATGACATTCTTTAAAAAAAAATTAAAACTAACTTTCCAGAAGAACTCTTGGGGTTTTTCTTTGAAAAATGTTTTGTAACTTATGCGCCTTCTTTTTAATCAAATATTATCAATTGGTACAACTGATATTGTAAAACACCATTCTTCTTTTACATTTTTTTTTTTTAAGAATGAAAAATCACTTGGGACAGATTTAATCTACTAATCACAATATATAGTATAAATTGGAGGCAACAATTTTACATCCAGCCAAAATGTCAGATAAGTTTCATATACAACAAAAAATACCTATTTTGTAATCTTAAAGTCACATTGAGACTAATAGATTATATGAAGGCAGTACCTGGTGCTGATTTAGATATGGACAATCTTTTGCTTCTAACTCATTGGGTATTATTTATTCAACTCATAAAATGAGAGGAAAGATAAGTTAAAGCTAAATGCACATATTTAAGGTAACTCTGATTTGTTTAGATAAGTTTTTTTTTTTAAATTTGGATAACCCACAGCAGATATATCAGTCTTGAAACTTTTGTCTCTGTTGTCCAACAACACAACACAGCTTTCTCTATACACAGGTATTTGTGCTTCACTTTACCTGGATTAAGATAATCAGGATTCAAGAGAATTATAGGTAAGTTAATGCAAAGCACTATGTGTCAAGGTTGCACTTAATTAAGCACTCAGTCAAGGCTGAATGTGTTCTGCCTTTATTGTGTCCCTATGCATATATGTATGTAGTGCTATACAGTTTCTGGGCCTGTCCTTGCTACTCCCAAAATGGTCAGAGGGATTACTGCTGAGCAATTTAAATTCCTGTCCCCACAACCAGAGGCTGAGCATATTGCCTTTTCAATATTTTCAGCGCCTCCTGAAATAAGAGGGACATTTTTGAGGCTCTGACTATAATGATAGTGCATCTATCATACCTAACTCTCTTTGGAACATGGTGCTGTACTAAATTAGGCTCCTATTTCCTCTTAACAATCAGTTTGTATCTCATAATGATGTCTGCTCTTCTATTACATATATTATAACAAAAGTTCCACTATGCTGTTCCAGGTGCCTTGATGTACATACTACTATTAGGTGAACTGATCTATCACCATGGTGTTGAATTTAATTTATATACTGGGAACACAATTAAATTAAATTTGTCCCCATATTCTACTTGCTATCTCTGTTGTGAATGCCTAAATAGTGTCCAGGCATATTTAGATATTTCTTACAACTTAATGCAAGAAAACATGGGTTTGTGGGATATAAACACTAGCTAAAAATCACTCACCTCTTAATTCTGTCTTTTCTCTCCATCTCCTTTTATAATGCTTTTTCCCCAGGATTTGCAATTTAGCAGTTCAGCTGGAGACTCGTCTAACATTTGAATGAAATGTTTGTTGTATGGAAATCTCCATTATATTGCCTTAGGAATATAGCCAGATTACATCTCCACCTCATTTCTGCTGATGCATAGGTCTTTATTCAAACCTTTGTGCCATCTTGTTTAAACTATTGTTGTAGAGCCCTTTTAAGCTGTTTTGCCCTGCATGCCATTAATAGACTTCAGCTGGTACAAAATGCCACAGCTAGAATTCTGCTTGGCATCTAATAGTAAGAGCATAACTTCAGTTTTGATCAGTAGACACTACATAAGTGTTCTTATTTAAGGGCATAGGTGTATGGACCTAGACAATTTGCAGTATGTCAAGAGGCCATGCAATCTTACACTATGAAGATTTATTAGGAAGATTAAAAAAAGAAAGCAAATATATGAAACCACCAAAGGAAGCTTTATCGCCAATCTAGATCTAACCTCTGCCCCCAAACAGTGCTGAAAAATAAACAGTTTCCAAAGGAGGGGTGACTGACTCCAGGCAGACAACATGAAATGTAAAAGTATATGAAAATTTAGTCTGAGACTTTAAATAGGCAAGTTATGGAAACAACAACAATTAGTCACAAAAATTAAAATGTTCTTTTTTTAATTGTAGCATTACTAAATCCCTTGAGTGAGTCTAAACTTTCCTTGGTATGTCGTCTCACATACTTATGACAAAATCAGATTTCATTGGTAAAGCCCCCCTTTCATGCTGATTTCAGGCTCACAGGTGTAGAGCATGTAAATCCACGTATTTTCTTTTCACAACCTTGGTATAACAAGGCAAACTTTGGTCCCTTAATTCAGTGGGAATTTTGTGAGTGATTTCAGTGGGATAATGGGACCAGGGACTCTGGTATGTAAAATTGAGGTAGGATTATCTAGATTAACATGGCATGCCAATATCTTCTTCAGTTATAAATGAATCATTCAACTACCTTTTGGCTTTACATCGAGGGGGAATGGGGTAAAAGGTATTATACGTCCCCCTCCCTACTTCCTTGTATAATTTTAAACAACACTCAAAATTCAACAGGTCCTAAATAATCCTATTTGATTATGAATATTGCTGTTTAACTTTCTGCTTAGTTGCTTAAATCTTCGCTTAAGAACAGATGCAATGATTTTAAAATGCTCTCTGTTTATTATAATTTAATATATAATTATAGCAAATTTTAACTGATATTGTGCAGAGTATTTATTGCAATATGTTCTGATTTTTGAAAGGCAATGTGCCTGATAATAGTTTCAGAAAAAGTTATGCAACTATTGAATAAATAATCGGAGTCAATATTTCTAACAACGTCATTTCAAAACCTAGTGCTAGAAGGTAATGGCCTGGTAATGCTACATATAAGCAATCAAGACACTATACAACCTATTACTTCAAGCTTGAAGAGAAACAGGCCCCATGTGCAGTAGAGGCAATACTGTTTTAGCCAAAATCATATTTAAATATTGTTCTTCCAGTAAGAATGGTTTCAACACTGCCTGGCCAGTGTTGACCAAGGAGAACTGTTTTACAAACTGTGCTCTATATTAGGTCAGGTTTCTCTTCCAGGATAGACGCTGTCCTAACGTCCAACAAAAATATTTGTAGTTTCATACCAGCACTTGTACTCTAGATTCTGCTCCGGGATACTTCCTTGTTTTCTTTGTGGTATACTCAAGTTTCTTCTGATTCCTTAATTTATCTTCTACCTGGAGTTTTCACCAGCTCCTCATCTTTGTAAGATAACCAGAAACATGCAAAGGAAAAGAACAAAATGATTAATGAAAATTAAAACCTTTGAAATATAAAATCTTGAAAATAACCCTAATAAAAAGAAATGCCACATTTGCAGGAGGGGGAAAGAACAAGGATGAAAGATTTGAAACAGGAATGTACCAGAAGAACACACAAAATATATATAGCACACACAGCAAAAAAAATTTAAACTGAAAATATTTAATGGATGCACATGCTGCTTACTCATCACAATATAATTCTCTACAGTCTATTTGCTGCCATTTTTATTTGCATGAGCCTCAGAGCACGCACAACTGTGGTAGGAGGGAAAAGTTACTCCAGTCTAGCAGGAGCGAAAACACAATAGCAGCAGTGGGGTCATGTGACACCTCTGATTATCGGGCTAAACTGTTACCATCATTAATTCCAACAGTTTGTTCTCTAACCTAAGGAGAGAGCCAATAGCTGAAGAAGACATCATACAAAAGAGGTGTGATCTTCTCTGAATTACAAAACCCTCTCATACCAGACACTCAGGAAACAGCTCCTGCTGATATGAAACTCGGTGATGCCTAAAAGATGTCTTCCATTTGGGAAGAAAAGCATAGGAAACTGTATTAAGGCCCAATTCCATATTTTAAAGAAATGTTTGGGTGAATACAGTAGGTCCCACTCACTCTAGTGAGCCTGAGTAATCCTGTTTGAGATATCTAAAAAAAAAAAGTTTCTAAAATCTTTAATCTGAAGTATCTTGGATATGCTTCTATTATCCCACTCTCCCACAAGTGCTTTCACACCCCTCATGCATGAACACCTTCCACAAACTAATCCATAACTCCACTGCTGCGTCCTCCTCAAGTTCCATAGGCATCTGTTGTGATGGCTATGGAACATAGATGTCTGATAATGGTTAGGAAGGTGGGGAGCTGGGACAACTTTTAAAAACAACCTCCACAGCACCTTTGTACCTACAAATTACACACCCAGCTAGTCTATGAAAGACATGGTGGTATTACTGTTGCCTCTCCTAATCCTGGTTTGTCTATCACACTCATTTGTTTAGACTGAAAAAAGTCTTTGGGATAGGGACTGCCTTTTCCTATATATTTGTAAAACACCAACCTCCGGTTGGAGTCTCAAGACACTACTGTAATATAAATAATAATTACAAGCAAAAAAAGTTAAAAGAATTCAATCCTCTTTGTGTGTATGCATGATACAGCCTTTAATGACATCACCATATAATATTTTTCCAACACCTATCCATTCAGTTAATGGGTGGTTATTCAATATTTTTTTAGTCTCCCCATTCAGTGTGTGGCCTCAGGCCTTATTTACAGCACATAGCTCCCTCCTGCACTAAATACTAATATTCAACTATCTCCTCGCCATTTCTATGTTGCTGATTGCTATAACATCTGAGGACTTCACAAACATCAATAAATTTATCTTCAGAACATGCTGTGAAATTAGGTGATACTATTATCCCCATTTTGCAGATGTGGGAACTGAGGCACAGACAGATTAAACTCAAAATTGTCAACAGGGTCCTCCAATTTTGGGTAACTACTTGAAATACCCAGGGTCCAATTTTTTAGGGTACTTGACACACTATAGCTCTCTTTATGTTCGAAGTACAGCTCCATTTGGCTTCAGTGGCAGCTGAGAGTGCTTATCACTTTTACAAACCTGGCTAAAAGTGTCTCACGTTGGGCACCCATGAAACAGGAATATAGAGTTAGTGGCCAACTCAACATTTTGAGTAACATGACTTGCCCACCATCCCTTAGTACTTCTTTGGCAGAGGCAGGAACAGGCTCCAGGAGGGTGGGGCCGGGGATGAGAGGTTTGGGGTGCAGGAAGGGGCTCCGTGCTGGGGCCAAGGGGTTCAGAGTGCAGGAGAACTCAGGGCTGGGACAAGGGGTTAGGGTGCAGGAGGGGGTGTAGGCTCTGGGGTGGGGCCATGGATGAGGGGTGTGGGGTGCAGGATGGGGCTCCAAGCTGGAGCAGGAGGTTGGGGTGCAGGAAGGAGTGGAGCAGGGGGTTGAGGTGCGGGAGAGGACTCAGGGCTGGGGTGCAAGAGTTCAGGACACAGTTGCCAACTTTCATGTGGTAAATAAGAACCCCAACTTTAACAATAAGCCAAAAATCAAGCTAATCCCATTTCAAAACAAGGCCCAAACAAGCCAATCCCTAAGAACCCCAACGCTCTATGTGACTAGATCCCCCCCAGCGTGCAGTCTGGGACTGTGGTGGGTCTGCTGTGCACCCCTGACTCTCTCCCCCCCTTGCCCCTTGTCCCCCCTTGCCCTTGCTTGCTGGGAGCCAATCAAAAAAAAGAAGCAACAAGCTACAACCAGCCAAAAACTAGCCAACAAACAACTCACAAGCCAATTAAGCCAAAACCAAGTGCAATTTCTGCATTTTTTTTCCACGGGTTTGGCATGTCTGGTTTGGGGTGCAGGCTCCAGCCAGGCAGTGCTTACCTCGGGCGGCTCCTGGAAGCGGCCAGTTTGGCTCCTAGGCTCAGGAGCAGCCAGGTGGCTCTGTGCGCTGCCCCTGCCTGCAGGCACCGTCCCCGAGCTCCCATTCGCCATAGTTCCCAGCCAATGGGAGCTGCAGAGATGGCAGTCGGGGCAGGGGCAGCACGCAGAGACCGCCCTTGTACCTAGGAGCCAGACTGGCCACTTCCAGGAGCCGCGCGGAGCCAAGGCAAGTAGGGACCGGACTTTTAGTGGCCTATTAAAATCTCCCAGATTGCTTTCAATGGTCACCGGGAGATTGATGCCAATTCCGGTAGACTCCTGGCCAGTCCAGGAGTGTTGGCAACCCTATCTTTGTGAGATAGTAAGGACTGATTCTTCAGATTACCTCATCTTTGAGGGAACATTAAGAATTGAGGATCTGTACAAGTAAGAGTTTGATTCCCCTTACGGAGCTATATTAGAGGCTCAAAAAGACTTTGGCAAACACTTAAAATACGATAGAAACCCCCCACTAATTTACTATTGAGTCTTCACGCAAAGAATAGTAAATCAGTATGACTGCAGAGGTTTCAAAGCTAATAGGCTCTCATGACTCTGACCTATAAACAGACATTTGTTAAATACCAGAAGATTATTCTGATAGTGGAACTGTAATACTTTTGTTCAATTAAAAGAAATGTATGTTTACAAAAAAGTGTCTAATGTAACTGAACATTCAGATCAGAATTCAAGTCATATTGTTCACTGGAGATACAGATAGGTCTAATGTTGCAGACAAACATGGCTAAATGATAATCTATTTGATAGGGATGAGGATTCTCATTAATAATATCATAATGGGTCTAACATAGTGTTCTGATTTCCTTAGAATATGGATCACTTCGAGTACACAGTTCTCCTTTTCCTGTTGTCCAGGACCGGGTATAGAAACACTAGTTAACAGGGTGGTGGTTCATCTATACAAACATTTACATCTTTCTTTTTAATTTATCCTCCCACCACTTCAGGTGTGGAAGGTGTCCACCAATTTCTGCCACTTATTTAGCTTTTGTCCTGGTCTCTTCAGGCTCCTGAGTGTCATGTTGATGGATTTGACTTCTTTCACTATTGTTCTGTGTAATGTTTCTCTAGGTCACCCTCTTTTACTCTTCTGTAATATTTGTGATTAGAATGGCCACAAAGGAAATCTCGCCAATGAAGAACATCAAGTTATTGGGGAACACTGCAGCTAATGAAAGACATGATCCCATATGCCTCATACACAACTACAGGAAAATGTGCTTGTCACACCAGAACTCAAGAAAAATTAGACTCACCTAAGCAGAACACCACCAAAAATGAATCATTATGTATCATCAGTGAAATAATCACACCTCAGAGAGGGGCAGTATCAAATATGTGAGTTTAGGGAATCTGTCTGGGTAAAACTTATATATTCTAGTTGATTTTATTAACACTATGTATATAAAGTGACTGTATACTGAATATATATAAAGTTCACTGTATACTGAATCAGCCATTTGCTAGCAAAGACTGGTCATGAATCTCACAAACCCTATCAGGAAGCTGCTTCAGGACAATCAAGAAGTCATTAACACTGAATGCCTCTACCTTGATGGAACAATTGTTACTCTAAAGCAGGGGTAGTCAATTATTATTTGTCAAGGTCCAAATTTCTTGGGCAAGGTCTAGTCAAGGTCCAGACTCCAGAGAAAATAATAATAATAAAAAAATAACAATAATGATATAATAACTAAATAAAAAGATTTTGAGGTCAGTTCAAAAGCATCTGATGGTCTGGATTTGGCCCCTGGTTCGCCTAGACTACCCCTGCTCTAAAGAGTGTGTGACCAGGCTAAAGGAAGCTGGTTCTCCCAGGTTGCCTGAGGGGGAGAGGTTGGAGCAATAAACAATCCTGAGTAAAAAAGAAACTGTCACAGTTTGAATGAACAGCACCAACTCAGATTTTCTTTCTTTTTTTTAAACCAGAAGAGATTCAATAGGAAGGCACCATCAGTTTGAAAGGAAACTTACTCTTGAAATTTTGAGCAAAGCCGGATGTTATAGAAAAGCCCCATTGAAACCAATAAAGAATTGCTAAAATCCAGCCTCTCTCTGAATTCAATGGAAAATCTCTTGTGAAACCAATGGAAAATTTTGGATCATATTCAGTGTTGTAACAAATACAAATTATGACCCAAATTTTCAAAAGATCATACAAAGAAAGGTACACACATCAGTAGGGGATTTCAAATGCACACACACATAGAACATCAGGCATTGCACTTGTGTACGTGCATGTTATTTCAAATGCATGTGCATGCATCCACTGGTCACTGGTGGATACCCAAGAGTTGATCCTTAGCGGTGAAGAATAGCTTTGGTTTTCTGGACCAAACTAGAGCCTGGATGGTATTCTGATGCTGTTTTCCCTCTTTGGTGAATAATGCTATTACACTTGCATTAACTAGTAGTGATGTTTCTGTAAGGGACTCCTGGGACTCTTAATCTCTTGTCTCATTTCCAGTAAATCAACTACTCATCTTTAACACCAACACTATCCCCACTGGATAAAAAACAGAACTCATCTCATTTGGCTGTCTGATCATTGGCTAACTAGCACTGAAATGCCACCTGAACAGTATTACATTTTATTTTTACGGTAGCAGTCATTTTAGATACTCACTACTGATTGGGAAATTCCAGTTCTTAATAAAGTCTTGATCCTGACCAAGGCTACTAAGCCCTACCACAATATCAAATATTATTAATAAATATAATTAATTACATACATGTGACTTCCAACTGCAGGTATTATGCATATACGTGAATAGAACAATGGTTCTCAAACTCTGACCTATGGACTACCAGTTGTCCATGGAATTTTTGCTCATGGTAAGCAGAACAAAATATTTTGAGAACCAAGAAGTGGGTGACTAGGGAGTGGGGAAGGTGGAAAGGGGAGATGGTTCCATAAGAGGGTCTTTTTCACATGATGGTCCACAGGATGAAATGCTAGAAAACTACTGGGATAAAATATTTGTAACATCCTAGTTTCATTTCTTCTATAAGTCCAAGTTCCACAGCCCTTACTCTCATGAATAGTCCCACTGGGAACAGAATTGAGTCCAACATGCTATTCCCACAGGTCAACAAAATATAAATGTAATTAATATGGGTATGATATCACACACCCATATTAACTGTATTGATTGAACGTGTATTGAAACCAACTTGCTTCTTTTCTACACGGAATGCTAAGACTTTTTTTTTTAGAAATCTTTTATATTGAAAATAATGTATACAAGAATACACCATCTTAAAATTCTAAAGAGAAATCACTTATCTTCTGCTTAACGATATCACCAGAAACCCTCAATGGCTGTATATCTTTGTATGAGATAGTTACTCATCTATATGATCATACACCAAGTTGTTCACTTTTACTTAGGGTTACCAGCCGTCCGGGTTTCCCCGGACATGTCCAGCTTTTTTAGCTTTAAATGGCCGTCCGGGGGGGATTTCTAATAAGGTAGAAATGTCCGGGATTTCCCCCTTCCCCTCACGCAGAGTGCAATGCGGCTGATTGGACGGCTGTGTCTGATTGAAAGCCGCTCGCAGCCACTGGGGCCACTAGCAGCCAGAATACCTCCCCCTCCCTCACAGAGCAGTGCCTTATTTGTTTGGCTGCACGTGGAGCCTGCAGCTCTCCCTTGGCCTGGTGGGGGGGGGGGGGGGGGAAGGGGGGGGGGGGGGGGGGGGGGGGAGGTTGGGGGGGGGGTTTGGGGGGGCTGTCAGGAGAAGGGGGTGTAGAGAGCGGTTGGGGCAGGTAAGGGACAGGGAACGGGGGGGTTAGATTGGTCGTGGGGTTCTGGGGGCAGTTAGGGTGAGGGGGACAGGTAGGGGGATTCTGAGGGGGGCGGGAAGTGGGAGGGGGCGGGGCTAGGGCGGCACCCCGTGTCCTCTTTTTTGATCGTTGAAATATGGTAACCATACTTTTACTGCAAAGTAAATTGGGGGGAGGGGGCGGGAAGGAGAGGGGAGGTTGTTTTTTGTTACAGAACAACAGGTGCAGGGAATACATTACTATTGAAAGACTGGAAACAGCAAGTTACAGCCTAAAATATTCCATTAGGCAACTCTTCTAGTCCTAAAAATTGACCCAAGAATTGCAATAATTTAAAGATATATAAATGTAATATGTATCGCTATATTGTAAATTCACATATTTACTATCCTCCAGAGTAGTACCAAGAAAAAAATCACCCTTATAAGAATAATATGAAGATAAATTGTCTTTCTACAGTATAGTAATACCACAGTATTTGGTTTTATATAGCCTTTTTTCCATAGTCAACATATTCCAAATCACTTCCCAAAGCAATGGAGTGACTATAGACAAATGCAATTTGCTAAACTGTTGACTTTTTCCACTAGAAACCAAGTCCATAGCTGAACCAAATTCCAGTCTGAGAGCAGCACAGGACATTTTGTCCATAGAAACTCATTTTGTTTTTGTTTTTTAAACAATGTTCAAATTTTAATTTTCTTAGGGTTTAATTTTGCCATCAGTGACTCTTGTGCACTTGCCCTTGTAGTTGTTGGAGCTTCACAGGAGTCACCAAGGGCAAAATCTAGGCCTACTTGTTTTCATTCTTGTTACTATTTGTTTAATGCTATTTGTCTTGTATAATGCGCCGTTGCTTGGGGAGAACACTCTTTTAACCCTGCAGTAAAATGTTGTGGGTTTGTTTTTGTTTTTAAAGACTTGGTCAAATTCCTATCATTTTAAACATTTATATTATCGCAGCACCTAAATGACAAACTGAAAGTTGTTAGAAAAAGCCATATGGATGGCCAGCAATTAATAAAATATATCAGGGTGAATAGATTATTGGTGTGCACTACAGAGTATAAGTGAATTAGGAAACAATACCTTTACTACTCAGGATTCAGTACTCTTTGAGAGCTGAACAACTCCCAGCAACTTCCATATACAATTTTTAAGCCCCTCTGAGAAGGAAAGCATTTTTCTCCTTGAGTCTCCTCAGTAGTACCTTTTGGGCAAATAAGATTATCATCGTACTTAAGGCAAAAAGGTCACAAAATAGTGGTTTGAAACAGGGACATTTCCATCCCTTTCTGTCTTTAAGATTCTTCATTGAAGAGTTCTTCATGAAAAACAAATTCTGGACAAAGAACTAAGAAAACTGCTTGCAAGTGCATTTCAATATGTCTTCCAATGCTTCTTGCAGTACACGGTGCACGAGAGGCCAGACTGGCTGAATGAGTGGAGAACAGAACATTAAGGACATTTGAAGGGCAAAATTCTGCAGTGAATTATAGTCTGTAAACGCCACTGACATCAGTAAAGAGGCATAGGGTGTCAGTCAGTGCAAATTTGCCTGGAAGCTGCCAATATCTATTTGTTGGAAAGAGTGAAAGCCTCCAGTCCAGAGTGATGGAACTGAAGATAAAGAAATTTAAGCGATTAGTTAGTTCAAATTCAATTAACATTTTAAAACTAAATGATATGAACTTGCTACTGAGCTCCATTCAGTTAAAATAATTGTATACCTTATGCAACTTCACACTAAGCCTGAGGAAATCCATTTAGGAGGAAAAAAAAAAAAAAAACACCTCTCACTTGGCACCAAGCAGAATAAACCTACAACCCAGCAAACATGGAGCTGCAACACTCATGCAAATAGACTGTAGTATCCAAACATCTTCAAGGGCTGAGGGGTTAACCCTTTTTTTCCCCCTCTTTCCTATTTTCTTTATTTAAAATAACCAGTTTGTATTTGTAATTCACACATCAACCCAGCAAAAGCACTCCAAGTTTACAAATACATACATTTAAGGTAATGGCATAAAGGAAGAAAATTATTTAGTCTCAGAAGATGACAGAACAAGCAGCAATGTCCTAACCCTAAGGAACAAAAAGGTGTGGGTAGCTATTAGGAAAGTTCTTGGGAACTGGATGGATTTGGCAATTAGTAATGGGAAATGAGCATTTCACCTTTAGGTTACCAGATCAAATGTGAATAGGGTCAGTAGTCACTATAAATTGTTACCATATGAGGGCCGTTCAGTGTTTTACATGTAAAAAGAGGTGGTGGCGGCAATAGTTCAGTCCCTACTTGACAAGTGAAAATATGTATCCTTCATATCACAAAACCACCACAAAGGTACCTTTATAGCCAAATTTCATAGAGAGAACAAAGAATGGAGACTGAAACACCACTTCTCCCCATACGTGCACTTAAAAGTTGTCTTGCCACATGATTGAGGTTGCTGCCTGTGCTATACATCTTCTGTTGATAAAGGGCTTCAGTCTCAAAGGCTGTCAAGCTGGCACTTTTCATGACCACTACGGTGATTGAAAAAATAGTTAAGAAAAAGTACAATAGAGGACTAGACTATCAAGGGAAATGGTCAAGGAACCAATACCACAGAGATTCAAGAACAGGTTAGATAAGGCATTAACAGGAATGATGGAGTGAATGGAGAATGGAAGGTGGTAGATTCTGTTACACGGTGGTCTTTTCTGGCCCTACTCTCTTTTATATTTTGATTTATATTTAACTAGCAAAATAAATTCAACCTATTTTATTACCTTGCACAACATGTAGGAATTGGCAACAAATATCTGTAAATTTTGTTTCATTATAAAATACACAATCTCTCAATTTTACTTTGAATCCTATGGCGTACACAGAACACAAAAGAAAAAAGTGGAGCAGATAGTCCATTTTCTTACTTATTTAAGTGTAGTTCCACTTTTGTGCCAAATAGTACCCAAATAGAATATGGATTTTCTTCTTTTTGTCTGTTTGTTGATGTTTTAAAGAAAATTCAATGAAAGAAACATTAATGTAGTGTTAATGTTGGTAATTTAAACAAACTAAATTTTCCACTTCTGTGTTAACATGGCCATATTGTACCCCTATTTCTGATGAATATTTTATTCATTTAAATATACCGCCTGTTGTTTAGTGTGTCCAATATTGCTGAGCTACCACCACTATGCAGACTAACCCTTGTTAACCCCTGAACTTCCTGATTTGAGTGTTAAAATGATTAGAGTGAACACTGAATTAATCTAGTCTTTTTGCATCCAACTGCTACATTGTTGATATAGAATTGTTATTTATGAAGTGCCAGTGTGTTCACCTCTGTATGAACACAGAAGATGGCATGCCCCCTCTCCCCTAACAGTAATGTATGAGACACTAACAGTAACCCTGTCCATGAACATGTTTGCTTTCATGAGAAGAGCTGCAGGTACGGAGCTCAGCCCATTAGAGATAAGTAGGGCCCTACCAAATTCCTAGCTGCTGGCTGAGGGCCCAGCTCTGAAGGCAGCAGCACAGAAGTAAGGGTGGCAATAAGATACCATGCCATTCTTACTTCTGCACTGCTGCTGGCAGCAGTGCTGCCTTCAGAGCTAGGCTTCCAGCCAGCAGCCACCGCTCTCCAGCCACTCAGCTCGAAGGCAATACTGCAACTTCCCTATGATAACCTTGCTACCCCTACACACAGGGCCAGCTTTAGGCCGATTCGGCTGAATTGGGCCCCGCGCTAAGAGGGCCCCGCGCCACAGCTCTCCACCCCGCCCCCAGATCACTTCCCCCTCCTCTGCACGCTCCGCCCCCTGCTCCTCCCCCGCCCCTGCTTCCCACAAATCAGAGGTTCGCGGGAAGTCTGAAAAGAAGCAGGGGCGGGCAGGCAGCACCTGGTAAGCAGAGTCAGAGGTGTGGGAGGCTGACATGAGAAGCGCTCCGGGGAGGCGCGGCCCAGTCCGGCCCCGGTCGAGCACCTCCGGCCCCAGCAGCTCCGGCCCCGGTTCTGGCCGAGCGCGCCGGCCCGGCCCGCTTGGCTCGGCTCCGTTCCGGCCCCCGCGGCTCGGCTCAGGTCCGGCCCAGGCCCCGCGGCTCGGCTCCAGCCCAGCTCCCTTGGCTTGGGCCGGGCCCGGCCCTCGCAACTCAGCTTGGGCCCGGCCTGGCCCCCGCGGCTTGGCTCGGCTCGGGCCCGGCCCGGCTCGGGTCCAGCCCCCCGGCCCGGCTCGGGTCCAGCCCCCCGGCCCGGATTCGGCTCGGGCCCGGCCCGGCTCGGATTCAGCTCGGGCCCGGCCCCCCAGCTCAGCTCCAGCTCGGCCCCGGCTGAGCGGCTCCGGGCCAGACCCAAGCCCCACGACCCCGGCTGGAGCTCCGGCCGGAGCGCAGCCCGATTCCTGGGGGCGGGGCTTGCGGCAAGCCACGCCCCCAGGAATTGGGCCCCGCTCTTGCTAAAGCCGGCCCTGCCTACATAACCCCATTTTGAGTCAGGACCCCTACAGTTACAACACCATGACATTTGAGATTTAAATACCTGAAAACCTGAAATTTATGATTTTAAAAATCCTATGACCAATTGGAAATTGACCAAAATGGACCATGAATTTGGTAAGGCCATAGAAATAAAAATGTACGATGACCAGACAAGAAAGTGGGGGTTTAAATGAATGGAGACTGTCATATGCACACATGCACACTTGACACAGTATTTATGTTTTTGGATTGCAGGTGCCTGCATGTGTACAGCACTTTCCCCTGCTATACTTGGCTGCTTCATTCTTGAATGCAGGTTGGCACCACAGGGAAGGAGAGGAATTGTAAACTTCATGTCACTGCCTCCTCCATACAAGAAGACAGGAGACAGAAGTCAAGGAAAAGTGGAAGGTATGCAAATGGGATTCCAGAAAGAAGCTGTATACTAAGGACCCAGTAATAGTCTCAGTGGAGTCAATGGCCATCAACTTTAAAGGAGCAGGATCAGACTGTAGTTTATGTAAGGGTGCAACTGTAGCACATTTATTGAGTAAATTGGCTCAGCTTCCCCCCAAAATACAGAATGCTTGGAACAAACTTTTATTTTGAAATAGGTCAATTATTTTGGCCTACAACCAAAACTCTTTTAAAAACCTTTGTATTTGACAAAGAATGTCCTTGGCCTATGTTTTACAGATATAACTATACAATTTCATATTTTTCCTATTCAAATCTGATTTAAAATAGCATACTGCATCCTGACCTGCACCCCAAATATCAGTGATGAGATATTGGCAACCTTAATATCATTTAAGATAGTAAGGAAATCAAAGGGTTGGTTAGTTCATAAAGGCAGAGGTTACCACTCAATGAGCTCTCTTCTTACTGTGCCAAGAAAATAACAGTTTATGTTGCAAGACTTTTACAGCTCATGAACTAGCCTCAGGAAACCGGGGTGGGTTTTTGAGTGCAAAGTACATCCTACCCCCCTCCCACTGTTTCAGAAACTGACATTGATCTTTCACTATCAACAGCAATGTATTTTGTGTGTGTATGTACACACGTGTGAGAGAGATGATTCACTAGCCTTTATTCCATAGAGAAGATGATTCATTCAGTCATCTCCAGATCATACTAACATACTAAACATGCTCAATAACAAAGCAAAAACCCAAGTTCTTAAACTTTTTTGCTCAAATATTTATTTTTTAAAAAGTGAGATATATCCAGAGTAAGAGGAAGGAAATGTGCAATGAGGAAATACAATGGGCTATATTTCATTTCCACCACAACCGTTGGAAAACGCACCCAACAGTATGTGTAAAAAGAGCTCATCAGTTTTGCCTGGGGGCTCAGACAGGTGTGTCTGCCGGTTCTGCGCTAGCTATATCCTTTGGGCCATGACTAGTCCCTCGATCCCCAACTACTTGGAGAGAGAAATGCACAAGAGCAGCTTTCTATGCAACAGAGGACTTCTGTCTCTCTTCTTATATAATAATCCAGCCTAACCAAAACGGACGCCAACCACCCTGCCATGGAGCATTAACTAGAGATAATTACCCTAGAAACAGATGGTCTAGACCAGAACCTATTCCTCACTAACTAACCACCTAGGCTCTTTGCTAGGAAAATCCTTGGTGGAAGCACACGCAGAAGCCAAATGCAAACCTGCTTGTTACCGAACAGCGAATGTGCTGCTGCTGCTCTGTCCCCAGCAGGAAGCTACAAGCATCACAAACTGCAGCAGCGTCTTCCAAACACATTTCAGGGTCTCTCTCTCTCTCCCCCTCTCTCCAGCCAGAAATCTCAGCTCGTTCAGCCTCTGCCCGCACTGAAGCAGGCTCTCTAATTAAAGGGAAATAAAGGAGAAAGTTACTCTGTGGCTCTCTGCTCCAGTCCCTTGGAGCCCCTGTCACATCCCTCCTGCCAGCCTGCCTCGCTGCTGCTGCTCTTCCCTGCAACATGATTCAACAGCAATGTCACGTTAAGCAACTTGTTACGACACCTGCTCGCCCCCTGCACCCCAGAACACGCTCCCCAGCCCCTTGCTCGGGCGTGCGGGCAGACGGATCCCTTACCTTCCCTCAAGAGGCCCTGAGCTTGGGGGGAGCGCGGGCGGTGGGGAGGCGGGTAATGGTAGGGCGCTCCGGAGCCGGAGGGCGGGGGAGGCTGCGGGAGCCAGCCGGGGGAGAGCACGGCGGAGCGGAGTGCGAGGAAGCGGCGCGGGGGGCGGAGGAGTTTCCCAGGCTTGTTTACGCATTGCTGCCCTGTTCCGCGCGCACCCCGCACGCTCTGATTGGACACAAAGTGGGGCACAGCCTGTCGCCGCCCGCCTGCCCTCCGAGCCACGCCGCCGCTGCCTGGCGCTGGCCCGGGCCGGTAGGGGCTGCGGAGCCCCGCAGCAGGGCCGGGGACCCACCGCCCGCTCTAACCGCCCTGCCCCAGGAGCTGCCCTCCCCGGCGCCGCAGATGCTCAGACGCCCGGCCGCTGGGGCCCCGATGAGCATGTGCACAGCGGCTGCACAGGCCCAGTCGCGCAGGGAAGCCCCAGCGAGGCTGCTGCCGCCCTTACCCGGCCAGCTGCCTGGCTGAGGT
Organism: Trachemys scripta elegans; assembly: GCF_013100865.1. Classification (NCBI taxonomy): domain Eukaryota; kingdom Metazoa; phylum Chordata; order Testudines; family Emydidae; genus Trachemys; species Trachemys scripta. Next base: position 93,408,485 of record NC_048304.1, on the reverse strand, counting down.
GCCCCGGGCCCGGAGCAGCACGGGGAGGCGCACGCTTCTCGGGCGTGCAGGTGGTGGAGGAGCGGAGCGGGCTGGCGGCGAGGAGAAGAGGGGGTGCTGAGAGCAGATGACGAGGGACACACGAATAACCCGCCGGATTTTGCATTCTGAGCTGGACACTGAGAGAGAAACATCTCGTGTGTGTGACAGAGTCAAACCCACCCTAAATATCTGCCCGTGTGCTTGGATTGCGTCCCCGTGTGCTCGGCGCGGCGCCCTATTCCAAAGCCGCAGCTGGAGCGTGTAAACCATCCACGTTTCAATCTATTTATCTGTCCCCTTCAGTTCGGGCTCTTGGCATACACCTCATCTCTCCCTCTGCTTACTCCGTAAGGAAAGCAACAGGTCGTCACTACACGCACACGCTTTTACAAATTGATGAAAAAGAAAGCTCTGTTACAAGTTGTGATGCACATTACTGCTTCGGACAATGGTAGTTTCAGGCAGCCCTTGGTTCCTTTTCCGATAAAATGATAGAATATCAATTTTGGATAGAGTGCAACCTAAAATAGTGCTTTGTGAAACAGCTCATGTAGAAAAATGCCACATCATTCTCCCTTATCTCCCATCAAAAGCCCATTCAGAACTTAAACATAGAGTGGGGTTGTTTTATTATTGCTGTTGTGTTGATTGTGACTGGCATTATGACTGATAATTTCTAGTGTTAAACCCAAGGAAATAATGAGCTCTTTATAATATAATTTGAATTTACTAAATTATTAATTATTTTTTGGTTAAAGCAACTCAGATTACTTTCCCATTCTCCCTCCCAGCTTTAGATGATGTTTTACAGTTGCAATAAATACAGTATCCCCGTATTTTGGTATTGATGTTCTACATAGGCTGTAGCTCTTCATAATGGAAGTCCCATCTTGCTATTTCATTGGGTGCCTTTGGAGTTTCAGTGAGTCAGTTTCTCCGTGTTTCCTTCTTTTTACTAGACAAGTATTCATGTTCTTCTCACTAATAACAGAAGCTTGGATGCCCAGTTGTTGCACTGCATCTTGCATGATGTTCAGCAGTAGTCCCCTTGCTGGAACCATTTCATGGCAGAGTGTGAATCCAACATTTTTGTTCTACAAACCATCTGTCTTGGTCACTGCTGATGGTGTGTAGGAGCTGTTTACAGGACAAATCAACTGTCTTTCAATCTTCTGGAGCTTCTTTTGCGAGGGAGCAGTTACTGGGTCCTAAGGCCGTGGTTATCAACATGGGGTACATCAACTCATTTAGATATTTGCCTAGTTTTACAACAGGCTACATAAAAAGCAGTAGCAAAGTTAGTACAAACTAATTTCATAAAAATAATTACATCTCTACCCCGATATAACATGACCCGATATAACACAAATTCGGATATAACGCGGTAAAGCAGTGCTGGGGGGGGGGGGTTTGCGCACTCCAGCGGATCAAAGCAAGCTTGATATAACGCGGCAAGATTTTTTGGCTCCCAAGGACAGCGTTATATCGGGGTAGAGGTGTACTTGTTTATACTGCTCTATATACTATCTATATATATTCACATGTAAATACAATATTTATATTCCAATTGATTTATTTTATAATTATATTGTAAANGCACTCTTGGCAATGCTGGAATTGTAGAAGGGGAAATCTTTTTATAGCAGCTGAGACTGTTAATAAGCAGGTAAGAGAGAAATCATTCCTATTTGATTTATCTGGAAGATCTGCTAAAACCTGTGTGCTAGTTGGAAGAGGTGTGTCCATAGCTAGACAGAAATGAATGAGACTGAGTCACATCTTGAGAGGAGTCCTTTATTCTGATCTTCTGCTAATCTATTTTTGTTTGATAGTGAAGGTAAAAACCATCTAACATGTTGTCATCTTCTGAGAAGAGTCTTGAAGGCCTCACAACCTTTTCATTCCTAAAAAGAAGAACAGGAGTACTTGTGGCACCTTAGAGACTAACAAATTTATTAGAGCATAAGCTTTCGTGGACTACAGCCCACTTCTTCGGATGCTGTAGTCCACGAAAGCTTATGCTCTAATAAATTTGTTAGTCTCTAAGGTGCCACAAGTACTCCTGTTCTTCTTTTTAGGAATGAAAAGGTTGTGAGGCCTTCAAGACTCTTCTCAGAAGATGACAACATGTTAGATGGTTTTTACCTTCACTATCAAACAAAAATAGATTAGCAGAAGATCAGAATAAAGGACTCCTCTCAAGATGTGACTCAGTCTCATTCATTTCTGTCTAGCTATGGACACACCTCTTCCAACTAGCACACAGGTTTTAGCAGATCTTCCAGATAAATCAAATAGGAATGATTTCTCTCTTACCTGCTTATTAACAGTCTCAGCTGCTATAAAAAGATTTCCCCTTCTACAATTCCAGCATTGCCAAGAGTGCTTTCCAGCATGGGTAAGTACTTATTAGGAGTAGCATCCGATTTGCTCTTCCTGAGGGTACAGGTGACATCCATGGCCATTCTGCAAAGATTCTCTCACAGCTATTTTTGCTTCTATCAGAGCATGCTACCTTTGATCATTTGGGTGGCTTGATCGATTCAGACATCAAAATAATCATTTGAAAATAGCAGAGAACATGCACAATCACTACCTGGATGTGTATGAAGGGCCTGGATTCATAGGTCAGATAAATGTTAATCTTGACTGTAGTGTCATCTGTTTAGTTGTAATTAAATCTGGTAATCAGACAGTGGTACCAGCAGTGCCTCTGGCTCCTGTGAGCATATGTACACAATGGGTGTCACCCTATTTCATAATAATTTCAGTGAACAATATATCCAGTTCTTTAAGAAATCAAAAGACCTCGCTGAAATAAGCTAGGTTGTTCACACCTATCAAAGATCTTGTTTCAGGCTATG